>NW_023270980.1:0-12490 GCF_011800145.1 Mirounga leonina
GCCAGTGACTGCCTGCTCAGAGGGTGCGGGGTTTCTGTCCAGGGCATAAATGTTCTTGGACTAGATGGGGTGATGGTGCCAGCACGGGAAATTGAGTTGATAACAGTGGTTTGCACACTTTGAAATGTTTAAAAAGACTAAGTTTATTTTATCTTAAGCTACAAATATACATGGAGACATGAAAAGAACCAAAGCCAAAAGAGAAGAAAAGGAATGCGTTGGCTGGTGAGGACAGGCCAACTCTGGTGCTGGAACTGGCCCTGGTTGGAGCTCATCAGCTGCTCCGGGGGGTGGGGCCGGAGCTGGGTGTAGCTGGTGCTGGATGGGGTCTTGCTCCCACTGGCCCTACCTCTGCAGGGGGAGCCAGCGCTGACTCCAGGTCGGAGTTGCCGCCGGAGCTGACTGTGGAGCCGGTCCAGCTCGGAGTCTTGCCTTGGCTCTAGCTCTGCTGTCGTCGATGCAGCCGTAGGACCAGGGGCTTCCTCCCCCTGGGGCGCACGTGGCTCCAGCTCCCGAGCTCCTGGCGAAGGCCTCGCAGCAGGACATGGAAATGCCTCGAGCTCTGCAGCGGGCTTTGGGTCTGTAGCTCCTTCTGCAGCCGCGTCGACACTGCAGCGGTGACCGGCCCCGGGGCAGAGGCCAGTTCTCTGTCTCGAGATGGTGCTGAAGCAGCAGGAGGAGAGAAGATCACCACCCTGCCAGGAGGATCACCCTGTGCTGATCCCCACAGCCCGTCCCTGTGCCTTTTCAGAGGAAACGGGCCTCGCCCAGCAGCGCTGAGCTGTCTCGAGACCTGGCTCTCGTTCTCGGGCTGCCTCGCACTCTCCCAGTGGTGCCGGATCGGGTGGGAGAACTGGTGTGGAGGGGGCTCTGCTCTGGAATTCACGCCGGAGCCGCTTTTGACTCCGGAGAGGGACCGCAGGTCGGAGCTGGAGGGGATCTAGTGTGCGGGGCCCTGGCTCAGGCTCTCGAGCTGCTTCCACGGCTGGCTCGAGTCAGCGCCGGGGCACGTTGTGGTGCGGCAGATGGTTCGAGATCTTAGCTGCCCCACGGCTCGTGCAAGGTCTCGTGCTCGAGGTGCTCTAGCTCTGTATCGCCCACTTGCTGACCGTGGATGAGATGCTGACCCACCGGTTAGGCTGGGAGCTCCGAGGGCAGGGAGGATGTGTGGGGGTCCCCTCTGCATTCCAGCGAACAGACACAGGTGTGCGTGATGCCCACGTGGAAGAAAGCATGAACACAAGAGTCTGTGGCCCAGACCTCTCATCTGTGACAACATCCGCTGCATCACGGTGCTGCTCTGACTCACTAAACTTTCAGTGCTACCAACTCCCAGGCACTGTTCTGGGGGTTGGGGACCCAGTGGTGAGGAAGCACGGTCCCTGCTCGCGTGGGGCTGGCCGGAGCAGAGGTCAAACGAGGACTTCATGTCCCCGGCATGGGTCTCTGCTCAGCTGGGGGCAGCTGCCGGGAGCAGCGGTTCAGGCCCTTGTCCCCATCTGGCAGCTCAGGACCGACCCGCGTGGGGCGCGTGGTGAAGGGGATGCAGGATCCTTGGTCAGAATTGCCCCGTAGCCATTACCTCCATGTAGCCAGTCGCGTCACCGTCCCGAGCTTTGTCATCCATGAAGTGGGCAGGGGAGGAAAGCCGTTTGTGGGTTCAAGAGCCCTATCCAAGTGCGGAACCGCGTCTGGATCATCTCTGGAGGGGGATTCAGCTCCAGCACCTGCCCCAGAGCTCGAGCCAGGTCCTCCACCGATGCGTGCCGCAGCTCCCGAGACTGGGGCAGCTGCAGCTTCGGCTCTCGCGCCAGCTCTGGTATCAGAGCCCGGTTTGGAGCTTGAGCAGCTCCACCACCAGCTAGGGAACTCGCCAGCCAAGGGCCACCACCTTCACCGTCACACCCTCGCCATCGTGCACGAGGTCAGGAGAGGGGCTGGGGGCGGGAGGGTCCCTGCTGGGCAGGTCACCCCGGGTACCTTGGCCATTCCACTCAGAGCTCCCCCTCCCCTCCCCTCCCACAGGTCACAGCCCCAGTGATCCCCAACCCTGCTTCCCAAACAAGGCTCAAGGTGGACAAGCAGACCTGGGATGTTGGAAATGGAGGCTTGTACCTTGAACATTGTATACGTGTTGACCCAGAAACTCCACATTATGGATTCTGTTGCAAAGAGAGTTTGATGGATACGGTGTTCCCTTCGACACGGTGGGAGTGAGCTGCCCACGCTAGGTGATGGGTGCACCTGTGGCCTGGGATGGGTGCTGCTCACTGTTCTCCCAGACAGGGATGCCCGTCATCCTTCTCTCTCGGGGACCTCCGTTTGCTCACGTTTTTCGCCAGGGATGCTGGTGCCCAGACCAGACACCTGCCAGTCTGAAGGTTACCAGTGCTGCCCCCATAAGGTTTCCTTTGCCAGAGTCCTTCCCCGGGAGCTCCTGCATCTCTGACTGCCCCCATGCCTGTCCCCCTCCCCTTGGACTTGCATGCATTTCGTTCTGTCCCTGTGGAACCCAGGTTCTTGGAGCATGGTTTGGACCAGAGGCATGGGGAACCTTTCTGTGGCCTTGGGTTGTGAGCAATGCTTTGGCCCTTTGGGGTGTGTCTTCTAGCTCTCTGCATTTCCCTGGTTTCTCTGTGGGTCACAGGAGGAGCCAGCCCTTTCCTGTCTGGGGTCAGGCTGAGGTGTCCCAGCAGGAACAGGGGTCTCTGCCCCGAGATTGTGTCCATATTTACCAAAGGGGGCTCTATGGTTACATCTCATCTGTAATCCATAGGAGATTTCAACATCCAATAAGGGAAATTCTATGTCAAGTCAACCCAGAAAAGAAGGAGTCCCCTTTGAACAGAGGGGTCGGACACAAAGGCCCATACTGCGACTCCACGTACAGGAAACCTCCAGAACAGGTAAAGGAACAGAGAGAGGAAGCAGCTTATGGGTTTCCAGGGAGGCCTTCTGGTTCGGGGACTCCTTTGGGTAAGAGGATATTCCACAGCCATGTTCTGTGGTGTGGTGGCCCAGCGTTGGGAATGTACTTGTTGCTCAGGACTTGTTCAACTGAAAACAATGAATTTTATTTAAAATAAATAATAAACAGCATATAGGACATGGAAAGAGAATAGAACAGTTAATACGAACCAGAGAGAAAGAACATATGGGTTGGGGATGAAACAATCTGGCGGGGCATCGGTGTCGGGTGATGGAGCTAAGGGTAATGGTACAAGGAGCTCTCCCCGTGAGGATGTGGGCTCTGGATGTGGTTCTGGGAGCCCTGCAGGAACAGGAGGAGGGGCAGGGCCAGATGCAAGAGCAGGGCCAGACACAAGAGCAGGGCCAGGGGCAGGATCCACGGTAAGAGCTGGGTCAGGGGCAAGTAGACGAGCACAGGCAGGGCCAGGGGAAGGGGCAGCGGCCCTGTAAAGCAGGGGAAGGGGCATCGGCTCTGGCAGGGTCAGGGGCAGGAACAGGGTCACTGGCACGGGAAGGGGCATTGGCTCTGGCAGGGGCAGGAACAGGGATGCAGGCAGAGGAAGGGGAATCGGCTCTGGCAGGGGCAGGGACTGGAACTGGGACGCAGGCAGGGGAAGGGCCATCAGCTCTGGCAGGGGCAGGTGCAGGAACAGTGACACTGGCAGGGGAAGGGGCATTGGCTCTGACAGCGGCAGGGGCAGAAACAGGGACGCAGGCAGGGGAAGGGGCATGGGCTCTGGCAGGGGCCGGAATAGGGACACAGGCAGAGGAAGGGACAGGTGCAGGGGCGGGGGGTGGGCCAGGGGCAGGAATGGGCGCACACGCAGGGGCATGGAAACGGGTAGGGAAAGGGGAAGGTGCTGGATCAGAGGCAAGGATAGGAACACAGGGAGGGGCTGGGGAAGGGCAGTTGCAGGGGCAGAAGCCGAGTCAAGGGCAAGAACAGGAATACAGGCATGGGCAGGAGAAGGGACAGGATCCAGGGTAGGAGCTGTGTCCGGGGCAAGAACAGGAACACAGGTAGGGGAAGGGGCAGGTTCAGGGGCAGGAGGTGGGTCAGGGACAGGAACAGGACCACAGGCAGGGGAAGGGGCAGAACCCGGATCAGGGGCATAAATAGGAGCACAGGCAGGGGCAAGGGAAGGGGCAGGATCCAGGGCAGGAGCGGTGTCGGTGTCAGGATCCGGATCAGGGGCAAGAAGAGGTGCACAGGTAAGGGAACGGGCTGGTGCAGGGTCAGGTGCTGGGTCAGGGACAAGAACAGGTGCACAGGCAGGTGCTGGGGAAGGGGCAGGGGCAGGGGCAGGAGGTGGGACAGGAGAAGGGACATTGGCTCTAGCAGGGGCAGTGGCAGGGGCAGGGGCAGGGGCAGGAGTTGGGGCAGGGGACGGAAAAGGAGCACAAGCCGGTGGAGGGGAGGTGGCAGGTGCAAGGGGAGGGACAGGGTCTGCCGCACTGGCACGTACAGGAACCGGGGCAGTATCTGGGTCAGGGGCAAGAACCGGGGCACTGGCAGGGGTAGGGATGGGTCAGGTTCCAGGGCAGGAGCTGGGTCGGGGGCAGGAGCAGGGCCACAGTTCGGTGCAGGCGCAGGGGCGATGGCTCTGGCAGGCACAGGGGCAGGCACAGGGGAAGGCTCTCCGGAGGCAGGTTCTCCAGCAGGCCCTTGCTGGCCCCCGTCAGGCTCCCCGTGGGCGGGTGCTGGGTCACCTGCCGGGTCCTGGTCTCCTGCTGAAGTCACAGCCACCACCCCTCCGTCCAGAGCTGCCGATTGAGTTGGAAACGGCTCTAGCTCCTCAGGTGGTGGAGCAGATGTGAGAGGAGAAAAGCTCAGCCCGAGCCTGCTCTCTGTGGAGACAGAACCCACCCAGGGCCTCCCAGAGAAGCCGCAGGCAGGAAGGAGCCCTCCCGGGGCGTCTCCCCGACCGCAGTCCCCCCACTGGGCGCTCTGAGCCCAGTCGTTGCTCCAGGCCACACAACAGGCTCTGGGGGCTCCTCCCTGTGGGGCCAGCACCCACCCTTCCGCACACACCCACGGGCACCCAGCCCCGGGCTTCTCAGCCTCAGGCTCGGCCTCCGTGGGCTCCGGCTCCTGGAGCACAATGCAGTCAATGACCACCAGGGACAGTGTTCTGGGTGGTGTCGGAGGCCTCTCCCCGCAATCCACAGCACCTGCTCCACGGGAGTCCTGTGGGGTCACTCTCCGGATCCCAGATATGGAGTGGGTGTCCGCCAGCCTCGTGCCCATCTCATCGGAGGTCTGCAAAGACAGGGACGGGTAGCCGGCCCGGAGGCATCCCAGTCCTGCCCGGCCAACCTCCCTGTCCCCTGCCCAGTTGCCCTGCTGCTCCCAGATCAGACACACACCTGTGGGTGCACAGCCCTGCACGCGGGACAATGACACATCCCTGCAGGGCGATCGAGAGAAACCCTGGGCAGAAGCTCACAGCCCCCCACACCCCGTTCCACCCAGCCAGCCTTGACCTTGAACATGACCTGCCCACGTGTTATCTGACCCCTCATCAGCCTGCTCTTGAATGGCGTTGGCCCACCCCACATGAACCCTCTTCACACACACACACACACACACACACACACGGATGGGAGGGGACCTGGGGCTGCACAGTTGGATTAGACCCTGTGGGGCTGGGTGGCCGGCTCTGGGCCTCCTGGTGTCACCTTTCGGGCCTTCCGGCCAAATGGCCAGAGGCAGTGCGGAGCCCTGATCGGACATCCCTAGCGGGGGCCAGCGTTTGCAGGGCGGGCTTTCTTCAGCCTGCACCATCCAGACTTAGGGAGGCAACAAGCCCACATGTTCATGGTTGGATGATCTCCAACGAAATGAGCTGGGCAGGGGGCTGTCTCTGGAATGTGGGTGCCTTTGTTACCTGGGTTCCAAATTCGGTTGGACTCTGTTGTCAGGGAAGTGAGGACACCAGTGCCTGGGGTCCCCTTACCCAACTTCCTCCTCACACAAGACCCCCGCCCCCGAGGGCCCCCTCCCGCGGCTGCTCAATGCTCCCCCTCCCCCCATGCCCCATCCATACAGTGACTCCCTCACAGGCCCCCCACAGCCTTGCCAAGGCCTGGGTGCAGCCGGTGTCCCCGCTGTGAGGACACAGAGCTGGCTTCAGACTGGGCTCCCCTGCGTGCCCAGGGCTGTGACCCTGGACAGACCCTGTGCCCCTCAGGGCCTCCCCAGTCTCCCCATCTGCACAGTGGGGTGTTCTGGCTTCTACTCCTAGGGACGCCATCAGAGGTAGGGCCTCTACATACATTCTGGACCTGCTATCACAGGAGGCTGCGGCACACTTGGCAATGCAAGGATGAGCCAGGGGCTGGGCGGGACATGGAGCACAGCTCAGAGGGGCCTGGGTCCGCTCTGGGGTCTGGGCAAAGCCACCCCCTCCTTGCCGGTTCCCAGCCCCTGTGAGAAGGTTGCAATGAACGGATTCCGACCTGGTCCTCTGGTGACGCACACTTCCAGGGTCTCCCATTAGGTTTAGGCTTAGTCCCCGGGCCTCGTCTGCGCCCATGTGCTGGGCAGTCCCCACAGTGGTTCCTGGGCATTCCCCCATCCTGCTCACACATCCCTGTGGAATCCCCTTCCCTCCGGGGTGGATGGCCTGTGTGACCGCGCTCTCAGGAACAGAATGGGGCCAAATGCTGGAATGTTATTTCCAAGCTGATGGAGGAAAGTCTGTGACTTTTTCAGGTTCCCACTGTCGTGTGTTCATTCTATGTCTCCTTCTCTGTTCCTGTCTCTCTCTCTGTGTCTCTCACAGGAGCAGGATCTGTGGACTCCAGGGGTGATGTGAGAAACCTCCAAAGCCTCCCTTGTCCGTGTTTCCCTCTTCTGTCCTGGTGCTCCATTCCTTCCTAAGGCCTTGTCACCCGGACCAGAGCAGTGAATCTGGAACCTCTTCCAAATGGAGACCCGGAGGCTGCAACAAGGAGGGTCTTGGCCTTGGTCCCCAGACAAGTGGTCAGTGCTCTGCCACGTTCTGCGTACCCAGGTCCTCAGCCCTCAAGCCCCCAGTCTGTTCCCTGCTCTGAAGGACCTCGAGGGAGTACAAAGCATTTTCCCAGGACTGGGAGCACAGGGGGTCGGGGATGGAGATCCAAGGCCAACAGCCTCTCCCACAAGCCTGTGGGACCCTAGGGACCCTGCATCTCTAAAGCCCAAGTGACAGAAGAATAAGCTGAGGCCTTTGTGCTGGAGCCCCTCTCGACTTGGGGGTGGGTATGTCTTCCTGCTTCGAAGGGCCCAGACTGGTGATGGACACCGGAACCCAGACCCTGTCCTCTCCCAGTGCCCTGGCAACCCCCCTGGGCCCCTTGGGGAACCTTGACCCTAGCCTGGCCTGTCTCCCTTCCCCATGCTATGGATCTGGGTCCTTACCAGGAGTCCTGATGCCCTGTCCCATGGCCCAGCTGTCTGAAACCCGTTTCTTCTTTCCCCCCTGTCACCCACCTCGCTCCCAAGGTGTCCTCCCCTTCTGACCCACAGCTGGGCAGTCAGAGTGGTGTGTGTGTGCGGGTGGGTGTGTGTGTAGGGGTGGGTGTGCAGGTGCACGTGCCTCTACGTGCCTGGGGATGCCAAGGTCATGTCCCCACATGGGACGGGGTGGGTAGCTCTTCCCGAGGATCTGAGGGGCTCTCACCCCCAAAGCAAACCTCATGGGACGGTTGGGACTGGCCTAGGATTGGAGAGCAGCTCCTTGGACTCTGCACCCCTCAGTTGTCCTGGGCCAGTCCCTTCCTCTCTTGACCCAGTTCCCAAATGTCCCTGAGGGTCGGACATGGAAAGGCTTGAACGTGGCTGCTCCTCCAGGGGTACGTGGGGGACAGGTGCACCAGGCACGCAGGCCTCTCCACCGAGAGGGCCAGCCAGGTGTGTCATGGCCAGGTGTGCACAGACGACCTGCCCACAGCTCCTGGACCATGATCCAGCCCTGCGGCAGATGTGCAGGAGACCCATGGCTCCGCACCTGACCGGTCCCCCGCGTTCCCTCACCACCTCGGAGATAAGGGCTCTTCCTCGTCCTAGGGCCCGTCATCCTTCGGACAATGAGAGCCGAGGGATCCGTATGTAGGGGAGGCAGGAAGGGCGTCCCATCGCACGTCGTGTGCCCATCTCTGCTTTGCCGTCTAGGCTTAGCGGCGGACCCCCACCTAGAAAGAGGCCCGCGGGGCAGGGACATTTTTCTGCCCTGTTCCCTGAATTATGGAAAATGTCTAGAAGGGGCTTCCTGTCCATGTGTGGAGTCGATGAAGCCCAGCCAGCACCTTTCAGTTGTCTGAGTGGCTCTGGGGCCCCTCTGCCAGCCCCCAGGGATCCCTGCTCTGGCTCCACCCAGGATGGGAGCCCCAGATGGAATCTAAAACCTCCTCACAGCCAGGAATGCGGCATTGCCCGGGTCACAGGACACCGAGGCTTGGGGCAGAGACCTCCTTCACGGTGAAGAGGAAACGCCTCAGCCCCAGGTGACCCTCCCCGTGGGCCGGCCCCAGGGTTGGGGAGCGGTCCCAACAGGCCCGACAGCACCCCGTGTGTGGGGCCTGGCCTCGTGGCACGCAGGGTCCCCAGGAGACACCTGAGGTTCGGAGAGGGCACGTGCCAGGCCCGAGACACACAGCCGGCAGTTGAGGGGGAGCCTCCGGCTGGGACGGGGGGCCTTGTTCACCTTGGTGAGCAGCAGGTGTGGGAAGGGCTGGGGAGGCGTTCCTCTGGGAGGTGCTCCGGGAGAGGGGCCACAGGAGAGGGCCTGGCCCGGCTCCACCAGCTTCCTCAGACTGTCAGCACTGACCGCCCACAGCCGCTGGCTCGCCCCCAGCGGCAGGGCCCACTCAGGTTCATGGTGGGGCTGCTCTGTGGTAAAGGAGGGACAATTCACAACACAGAAATTCCAAGACTATTTCTGTCCGTGTCCTGACGTGTAACAGAATATCCAAATTGGTTCGGATCATCTTCCATGTATGTGAAGGGTGATTTTGTACCTGGCCAAGGCTGGGGCTGGACCGGGTGTGTGTGTCTGTGTGTGAAGGACCAGGTGTGTGTGTGTGTGTGTGTGTGTGTGTTTGAAGGACTGGGTGTGTGTGTGTGTTTGGCGTGTGTGTCTGTTTGTGTGTGTCTGTGAAGGGAGCAGCCCAGACCCTTTGGTTAGAGATCATGGCCACGTAAGTGTCACAGGCGTCGTGACACCCCGGGTCGTCAGTTTCCCGGATGGCGACAGGGCAGGAGAACCCCGCGGCCCTCCCCGAGCCGGGTCCTGGAGCGCCCTCGCCCCCACACTCCCCCTGAGCACGCACCAGCCCTTACCGACTACCTGGTGCACGTACCCACACTGGGGAGCCATCGAGTGAGGCTCATGTTGACCAGGCTGTCCTCAATTTCTTCCATGTGGCTCTGCAAAGACAGTGAGCGGCGCCCGGCCCAGAGGCATCACAGCCCTAACCCGGCCATCCTCACCGACCTCCTGCCCAGCCCCACTGCTGCCCCCAGATCAGACACAGCCCCGTGCGGGCACAGCCCTGCGCCCGGGGTGCAGTGACATGTATCGACAGGGCTCCGGATCAAACCTGGGGAGCAGGAGGCCGACCCAGCACACCCCGTCCCACCCGGCCAGCCTTGACCCGGGTTGTCAACATGATCCACCCACCAGGCATCTGGCCCCTCATCTCCCTGCTCCTGCTCAGGGTGGGCTACCCTGCCTGAGACCTCTGCACACACACACACGCACACACACACACAGAGGGGCGCTGGGCTGCACGGTCGGATCACAGCGGTGTCTGGCTGGCCTGGCTGGCTCTGGGCCTCCCTGTGTTCCCTTTTGGCCCTTCCAGGCAAAGGACCAGAGGTGTCAAGGGTGGGACCTGACCCCAGGTCTGCAGTGTAGGCAACGGCTCTCAATGTCGGCTTTGCTGAGACCACATCCTGGGGACATCGGGATACAGCAGGATTGCAGCATCTTCAGCCAAGTGAACTGAGTAGGAAAGGGGCTGTCTCGAGAATGTGGGTGCCTGGGACAGCCCTTGGGCATCTTGGGGACGCCCTGTCCATCAGCCTGGCATGTCTCCCCCGAGCCCCATGCTACGGCCCCGGGCATGTTCCCAGGAGACAATGCCCACAGCCCATGGCCCAGCTGCCTCCAACCTCCTCCTTCTTTCCCCCTTGTCCCCTCCAGGGTCCAAGCCCCCATGGACGCCCCTGCGGACTTTGTGTGTGTGTGTGTGTGTGTGTGAGTGTGTGTGTGCTGAGAGAGCCTTGTGCATACGTGTGCCCGCGCGAGGATGACCAGAGGAAAGGGCCCCACATGGGAGTGTGGGCAGCGGTCCCCCAGACTTAGGGGCCTTCGTTCCCAAAGAAATCCCCTGCGAAGTGAAGTTTGGCCTCGGAAGCTGGAACCCTCCCTGTTCCTCTAGCCTCAGCTCAGCTGGTGTGTCCCAGGCCAGTCCCTGCCTGTCCTCCCCTCAGTTTGCCGACTGTCCCATGAGGGCTTGGAGGAGGACCTTCATTAGCGTGGCTCGGCGTGGCCGGTCGGCTCCCACCTTTTGGGTGGACGTGCCGCAGGTGCACTCTGGGTGGGCGTGGCTCTCCCACCAACGGTGGGTCGGAGGCAGGTGGATCCTGGGCAGGCGCACACAGCCCAGCAGACGGCGCCTGCGTGGGACCCCCCCTGCCAGCAGGCCTGCACAACCCCGAGGGGCTGGCTGTGGCCTTGGTCCTCCGTGTCCCGATCTCCACTGCCTGCTCAGTGACCCTCACGTCCTCTTAGGCCGGGGGCCAGACCCAGTCCCGCCAGGCGGGGTCGCTGGACTGAGTGGACATGGAGACCTGGGGACTAGAGAGAAATGAAATATACCCCCGCTGCCGTCCTGGCTCCCACGTCCCACTTCAGTGTTCGTCTCAGTGCATGGCGGGGAGGTCAGGGGAGGGTAATGGGGACACGTGTGGCAGGGAAGAGGTCAGGCCGCCTTTTCCTCCTCAAATCCCCTCCCCCTGTCTTCCTGGCAGCAGCCCCTCTCCCCAAAATCCGGCACTCAAACACCTTCATCTCCCTGCTTTCAACCCCAACCCATCCTCCTGATGTGGGAGTCACTGACCCCATCTCCAAAGTAGAAAACTGAGGTCCCAGGATTTGCCACAGGAGCTTGCCAGTCACAGGGCTGTGACATGGCCCTGCTGTGGGTTTGAACCCAGCTCAATCTGACCCAAAGCCTGAGCCTACAGAGGAGCCGGAGGAAGGAGCCTTTGAGCCCAGGCTTGGAGGTGAGGCCATCCTGGATGAGGGTCATAGGGCGGGACGGCTGGGGTTCTGAGGGGCAAATTCCTGCCGGGCTCCCTGGGGGACGAAGGCCCTACAGAGGCTGGAGTGGGCTGAGGTCTGCACACTGGGGAGCATGTCTAGACCAGATCACGCAGGGCTCTCTGGATATTGGGCAAGGAGTCAGGGGATACTGCAGGTTGGGGGGTTCACGGGACACCATCGGGGCAGTCTTACCAGAGCCACAGCATCGTAGATTTAGAAGGATCTTGGTGGGCATGTTATTGTCCCGAGCCAAGCATGGATCACCAAGCAAGCACCAGCCGGAGGTGAGGAGTCTGCCGCAGTTTCCTCCTTTGTAGAGTGGGGGCCGTGGTTGTCGTCTGCGTCCTTCCAGGCCTGGGCATGCTGCCTGCAAGGTCCAGAGGTGGCTTCTTGTCAGAGTAACTAGCTGTTCCAGTGAGGTCAGTACTCAGAGACGTCTGAGTCAGGAGACCAAAGGGACGCCCCACGTGCCCATTTCAGTAGGATGCTCTTGGACATGGTGCCGATCTTCATGTCCAGGCTGATGTGTTTGAGGCAGCAGCGCCCACTGCTGCGTGGAGAGCGGCAGCGAGGAGCCGTGTTTGCAGACCCCGAGACATGGCGCTCGTGTGAGTCCGAGGCTGCCACAGATGTGATGGAGGCTGAGGAGGCGGAGGTGCTGACAGTGGCTGAGATGATGCCTGAGTTCTCCAGCGACGGCTGGGAGGTCAACTCCGGAACTTGAGGAACGGCAAGGCCAGCAGAAAATCCAGACTGTGTAATGCTCCCGCGGTCAGCCTCTAGCCCAGAAGCTGCTAGAGACTGAGTTTTCTTGGACCCTTGTGGCTGTGGAGTGAGGACCCAGGCTCCAGGAAGTGATGTCTGTCAGGGAGAAAGGGTGGGACAGTCACCTCCTTTTCCTGTCCATCAGGGATCCTGGGACAAAACCCACACTAATGTCGTGCACATCTCCATCGGGCTGGAGGAGCATGCAGAGCGGGTAGGCGATGTCCCTGCTGCGCAGGTAGGGGCTGCATCTGAGCTGGTCCCAGGACTTGGAGTGAGCGCTCCTTTAGGTCTTGGGTGTTGTGTGGGGGGTGTGGTGGCAGAATTGAAGGGCTGACTTTGCATTGATCCGACACCCTGGGTGAATGGGTGCTCTAGGGTGTCCATGGGCACAGATGGCTGTGACCCACACATGGGAAGGTGTGAACGAAGCACACAGAAGA
>NW_023270981.1:0-5187 GCF_011800145.1 Mirounga leonina
TATACAGCTAATTTGACTAATTTTCTCAAATATTTTTTGAGGATGTATGTAAGAATAAGGATTAAGTTTTAATATTAGAATAGGCCTTGTGCATGGGGTAACATGATTACTGTAGTAAAGATCCTTTCTTTACCCAAGCTGCTGATTGGGAGTTAAGTAGACCTCAATCCATGCCTCTCCTTTAATAGTACTAATCACCAGTGTTCCTAAGGTTGTAAGAGCATAATTGTCGGTATTCTCTTACATAATGGGTAGGAAAAGTTGTTTTAATTGATAAATAATCTGTGTGTGGTAGTATATCTATATTCTTTTCCCTATTTGTTAGTAGGTATGATGTCCTGCAAACTAATCTTATAGCCCTTAGGTTACTAAGACATGTCTGCTCGGAATAATAGTGATATTTCTTCATATAGATAAACCTCGTTTCTTTGAAAGTAATGATTTACAGGGTGTCTGGTTGGCTCAGTTGGTTAAGCGACTGCCTTTGGCTCAGGCCATGATCTCAGGGTCCTGGGATTGAGCCCCGTGTCAGGCTCCCTGCTCAGCAGGGAGTCTGCTTCACCCTCTCCCTCTGCCCTTCCCCCTGCTCCTGCGCACACTCTCTCTCTCTCAAATAAATACATAAAATCTTCAAAAAAATAAAGTAATGGTTTATGGTATTATCCAAATGCATTAAGAAGTTTTCTTTTTTTCATTAAGTAATCTCTGTGCTCAACATGGGGCTCAAACTCACAACCCCAAGGTCAAGAGTCACATGCTCTACTGACTGAGCCAGCCAGGCGCCCCAACCCAAATGCATTTTTTTAATGTTACATTAGTTGCTTAAAAGAAAAGAACATTTGCAGGGGCAGATGGCAATAATGTGACATACTGGATGGTAAAGGATCCGTGCTAACATAGGTGCCTAGGCCAAATAAAATAGATAAGGAGGAGCTGATCGTGCTTGAGGATGAGAGTGACATCACAGTGGTATGGCAGAGGAGGCGTGAGTCCTGAGTTTCCCTCATTCAGGCTCATATTAGGGCCGGTAATGAATTCTTTGTAAGTGTTGTATTACATTTGGGGTGTGTGTGTAGGCTTCCATCCTCAAGTCGTACAATGTTAACAAAAGACAAGATAACCTGTCTAGAAGATTCGGGGGTTGGAGCTACATGTTTCGTCATTGTAACATTTTAGGGTTATAATTTCTAAACAGTTGGAAGGATTTCCATCCAGAATAACTTGGAAATTCTGGGGAGATTCTCTGCAAATATATTATTTCTTTCAGTCAGTTCAGTTAATATCTGTACTCAATTTGCTGATTGTTTTTTAGAAGAAAAATGTATCTGCATAAGTGAAATTGGTTTGGCCTTTGTATTTAGGCAGGCTCTTCTTAAATTTTGTTATCAGGATTAGGTCAGTCTATAGAATGAGCTGATTAACTTTATATAAGGATTATGTATTATTTTAGGCTTTAACTTCTAAAAATGAACTCATCCTGGGCGCCTGGGTGGCTCAGTTGGTTAAGCGACTGCCTTCGGCTCAGGTCATGATCCTGGAGTCCCGGGATTGAGTCCCACATCGGGCTCCCTGCTCAGTGGGGGGTCTGCTTCTCCCTCTGATCTTCTTCTCGCTTGTGCTCTCTGTCTCTCATTCTCTCTCTCTCAAATAAATAAATAAAATCTTTAAAAAAAAAAAATAAAAATGAACTCATCCTAAATGACTTTGAGGGCATATAGATAAGTGACTGTTTTTTCCAGTCTCTGGCTTTGAGTCTCTTCAGATAGTCTTTGTCTTCTTGAAATACTTTTCGTAACGTATGTTTTCCTAGAGCCAAAACTCTGTAGATTTTTAAATCTTTAAAATAAATTTGTATACAGTATTATAGACTTTTTTTCTAAAGATTTTATTTATTTGTTTGACAGAGAGAGCACAAGCAGGGGGAGCGGCAGGCAGAGGGAGAGAGGGAAGTAGGCGCTCCCCGCTGAGCAGGGAGCTGAATGGGACTCCATCCCAGGACCCTGGGATCATGACCCAGCCGAAGGCAGACACTCAACTGACTGAGCCACCAGGCGTCCCAGTATTATAGACTTAAAAAAAATTTCCCATATATGCAGTTATATCACTCTTTCATTTATGATGTTCCATAAGGCTCACTTTTTGATACCAGTCTTCCTGAAAGTGTCATGATGAAGATCACTACAAGAACAATGTTTAACTTGAAAATCCTCCTAAATATTGTTTCCTCTGTATAGTGGGATTGTGGGTAGTTTTAATTCTGTAACATTTTCTTCTCTATTTTGGTTCATTTTCTACAGAGAAAATAAACACGTAGTAGAAATAAACGTGATCTTAACTGCCAGGGCAGTGGGTCTGTACACAGTAGTTTTTCCTCTCTGCCCATCCCCCATTGTCAGTCCCCCGATTGGTTAAGCAGAAATGAGGATGGGTGCATAATGAATGTTTCTTCATGATTGCTTTCTTAGCTCTCAACAGGGATTCTGAAGTATTCCATTTCATAAAGTAGCCAATTACAGACATACTGAAATCATCATTTTTTTGCTCCTGGAAGGATGGTCTTTGCTTACAGAGAGGAGAGAGAGATCACAGTGTCTTTCTTTCCTGAGCAGAAGTGTAAACTGTTGACTTCTCTTTCTCCTGCAAAGAGAGGACCTTGCTTACTTCTCCCAACTTCCCCTTTCAGGAAGAGGGAGGAATAAGAGAGGAGGTAAACTGAGTATAGTTAGTACTGACTGCAATAATGTGTCAATCCCGGAGATCTGGTGTGCAATTTTTAGGTAGTCAAAGTATGTAGCCATAAGGGATTCTATCTGGGAATTAAAGTGCAGTGAAGTCATTTGGCATTAGTTCATTTTGGAGTTTTGAGACAATTGACTGGCTTATTGCAAAATTTTAATTTGAAATCTGTTTTGAGGATTGATGACCTCTCCGAAAGATCTCTCGTAACTATTCCATTAGGACATGAGATTTAGCCAAGTGTTGATGTGTTAATTATACTGGATTAGCTTCTGTGCATACACATACACACGCACTGAAATCTCATTGTCCTCTAAAAATGTTATTTTTTAATGATTTGACCTCTTTTTATATACTGTTAAGAGACATTAGGATGCAAATGCGGTACTGTGAGTTTTACCTCAACAATAAAGGTATTCTCTTTTTTCTTTAATCTTTAAGAGTATACCAAAGCCTTTTGCAGTGACTTCTGATACAGGACAATCTCTTAGAAGTACTGCTTTAATATTTTATAGTGACAAGGAGAGTCACAAACACTGTAGTTATGTATTTTTTTCCTCTGTTGATTTAAGTAGGATTATACAACCTCTAGGGTGATGTGCCAATTCAGCAAAATGGCACAGACCAAAAAGTAAGGAGGTTAATGTAAGATGAGGGAGAAACAAAAAAAATAGGACAAAAGAAAACGCAAGATGAGAAAAATTCAGTGAGGAAGTTTTACTCAGGTACAGGAAAATAGTTTTTTTCCTCACTACCCCCAAAGAATATAGCAGGAATTTTTACTGTGATTATTCATTATTAAGCAAATAAAAGTAGTGGCCAGAATGGATTCAGGAACCCATAGCAAATCTAATAGAGAAAAAGAGAAGAAAATGAATTTACAAATCTAAAGAGGAATACCAGGGGAGGCGCCTGGGTGGCTCAGTCAGTTAAATGTCTGACCCTTGATTTCAGCTCAGGTCATGATCTCAGGGTTGTGAGACTGAGCCCTGTGTTGGGCTCCATGCTGGGTGTGGAGCCTGCTTAAGATTCTCTCTTTCCCTCCACTCTGGAAAACAGTATGGAGCTTCATCAAAAAGTTAAAAATAGAGCTACCCTACAACCCAGCAATTGCACTACTAGGTATTTACCCAAAGGATACAAATATAGTGATCCAAAGGGGCACCTGCACCCGAATGTTTATAGCAGTAATATCCACAATTAGCCCAACTATGGAAAGAGCCCAGATGTCCCTCGACAGATGAATGGATAAAGAAGATGTGGTAAATGTGGTAAACGATAAAAATCAACTCCTCTATGAAATTCCCTTAGCTGGCTTCCATTGTTCGCAAGGTAAGTTACCTTCTTCTTTCTTCAAATCGTGTGTGACTTCTGCCTGCCTCTCCAGGCCTGTGGCCTTACTCCTTTGCTTCCTGCACTCTAGCCAGACCGATTTTTCTGTTCGTCTCACACACACTGTCCTCTTTCATTCCAGGACTTTTGTACATCCTACTTGTTTTGCCTGGAATGCTGTTAACGCTTGTTTTGAGCAGTTAATTTCTTTGTATCTTTAGGTTTTAATTCAAAATTTCATGTCCATGGGGAAACTCTCCCTTAATCTTTACAGACTTGGTTTAGGTATTTATGTCATATGTTTTCATAGTTCTATACCTATATATCTATCTATAGATATATCTGTGCCTTCTCATCATATACTTAATGTGTTAACAATGATTGTGATTATCTGTGTCTCTTTTCCCCCAACGAGACTGTAGTCTCTTCGAGGGTAGCGTTGATGGCTGTTTGGCACATTTGGAACTCTAGTGCCTAGTACATAGATGGGTACTTAATAAATACTTGCTGGATGAATAAATACCTGTATGGTCAAATAACTTTTCCATTTCTTTCATTATGAGAATTACCCATTTTGTCCAAACAAAACAAAACAAAACTAAACGGGTTTATGGACACGTTCTTCCAAGCTTTTCAGGAAATCATTTTCTATATTAAACTGTTTCATAGTATACCTATATACATATGGAAAGCTATTCAGTTCATTCTGTGCCAATATCAAATTTGACCGACCCGCGTAAATAAAAAGAACCTTAGCCACATTAACCCTTACTACTAAGATCTGTTCTTTGCTCACAACACTTCTGACACCAAATGTGGTTTTTCCACGTCAAGTACTTCTCCAATTCTCTGCAGATACCAGATGGGAATTCTACAATTTAATTCAATTCTGACACTGGTTAAGGGTTCAGGCCCACATGACTGCCCCCTACTTTAGGCACCGATCACATGTAGTGGGTCCCCAGGTTACCCACACTTCAGCCTGACCTGGCTACAATTGGGGGTTCTTAACCCACTTCTCAGCTTCTGTAGTTTTTGTTATATCATGGCTTATAGAACTCCTTGAAAGGCTTTACATGTAATTACTGGTTTATTATAAAGGATACTATAAAGGATACA
>NW_023270981.1:5287-8835 GCF_011800145.1 Mirounga leonina
GATCTGGGAGTCCCAAGTACGGGAGCTTCCTTCCGCATGGAGTTTGGAATATACTACCCTGCTGATACATGGATATGTTCACCAACCTCGAAATCCTCCAAACCCCGTCACTTGGGGTTTTGTGAAGTCTCCATTATGTAGGCATGATGGATTGAATCATTGGCTGTTGGTGGTCGAACTCTGTCTCCAGGACAGACATCAGGGTTAGGGCTGATAGTATCAACCCTCTAGTCATATAGTTGGTTCCCCTGCTAACCAGCCCCCATTCTGTAGCTATCAAGGAGACCATGGCAGTCATTTAATTAACATGAACTCAGATATGGTTGAAAGGGGTCTTATTATGAATAACAGAAGATGTTCCTGTCACCCTTACCACTTAAAAAATTCCAAGGATTTAGGAGCTTTGTGCCAAGAACTGGAGGAAGACCAACAAAATATGTATATTTTAATTGAGGTATAATTGACATATAATGTACACAACATATTGATTTGAAATTTGTATACATTGCAAAATGATCACAATAAGTCTGTTATCACTGTACATAATTACAGAATTTGTATGTGTGTGATGAGAACTTTAAGATTTACTCTTAGCAACTTTCAGATATGCAATACAGTATTATTAACTATAGTCACCATGCTGCACATTACATCCTCATGACTTCTTTATTTTATAACTGGAAGTTTGTACCTTTTGACCCCCTTCATCCATTTTGCCCACCTCCTTGCCCCCCTTGCCTCTGGCAACCACCAGCCTGTTCTCTGTGTCTATGAGTTCAGTTTGTTTCTTTGCTTAGATTTGACATGTAAGTGAGATTATATGGTTTTTGTCTTTCTCTGATTTCTTTTTCTTTTTTTCTTTTTTTATTATTTTTTAAAGATTTTGTTTATTTATTTGACAGAGAGAGACACAGTGAGAGAGGGAACACAAGCAGGAGGAGTGGGAGAGGGAGAAGCAGGCCTCCCGCAGAGCAGGGAGCCCGATCCGAGGCTCGATCCCAGGACCCTGGTATCATGACCTGAGCCGAAGGCAGACGCTTAACGACTGAGCCACCCAGGCGCCCCTCTCTGATTTATTTTTCTTAGCATAATGCCCTCAAGGTCCATTCATGTTGTAACAAATGGCAAGATTTCCTTCTTTTAATGGCTGAATAATATTCTATTGTGTAAATATACCACATTCCCTTCATCCATTCATCCACTGATGGACGCTTAAAGTTGCTTTCATGTCTTGAAAATGTGTATTTCTTTTTTTTTAAGATTTTATTTAGTTAGTTATTTGAGAGAGAGATCACAAGTGGGGGGAGGAGCAGAGGGAGAGGGACAAGCCAACTCTTCCTGAGTGCAAAGCGTGACGTGGGGCTCGATCTCATGACCCTGAGATCATGACCTCGGCCAAAATCAAGAGTCAGATACTTAACCAAATAAGCCACCCAGGCACCCTAAAAATATGTATTTCTTATACCACAATATCCCAGACCCAAACTGAAAACAACCCACGTGTCCATCAGTGGTTGAATGGATTATAAAAAGTGGTGTAACTATCTAGGGGATATACCACTATTCAGGAATACAAGGGAATGATCCAGTGAGACATGCAACAGTGTAAGTAAATCTCATAATTATTATATTGAATGGAAGATGCCAGACTCTAAAGACTTAAACTGTTAAGATTCCATTTATATAAAATTCTAAAAAATGCTCACTTACAGTGACCGAGAATAGCAGATCAGTGCTTGCCGAGGGACTGAAAAGGAGTGTGAGAAACTTTTGGGGGTCAAAGAAATCTGCTTCTTGATTGTGACAGTAGTTTCATAGATACATACATCTGTCAAAACTCTTTGAATTGTACACTTGAAATGGATGCAACTTATATATGTATGTCTGTATTGTACGTATCATGATATATTGTACGTTTCTAGGTTTCTCTCTTCTACCATATCCTGTTTGTCAGCACATCCTATTGACTGTACTTTCAGAAAATATCCAGAATTCAATGACCTTTTGTTATTCCAGTGCTACTCCTCTAGTCCAAGCCTCCAGGATCTTTTGTTTAGATAATTGTTGTAGACTTTCAACTGGTCTTGAGATGCTACACCTGCCTTCGGTATATCAGTAGCTAGAGTCATCATGTTGAAGCCTAGGTCTGGTCACGTCACTGTCCTGCTCAATACCTTGTATGATATTCTTTTTACTTAGAGTAAGTCCATCTTACTGGAGTTCTTACCGTGGCCTTATAGGAACTTAAAGATCTGGCTTCCTGATACCTCTCTGACCTCATCTCCTGCTTTTCTCCACCTCATGCATTCCAACTGTATTACCTTCCTTGCCTTTCCTTGAGCATTCCAGACTTTGACCTTGCCTTCCCTGTAATATTTTCCTCTAGACATCTATGTGGCTATTCCCTGACTACTGTATTTAAGTCACTGCCAGCCCCCAACACTACCACCTACTTCTCTGCTTTATTTTTCTCTGTAGCACTTATTCCCAGCTTACGTACTTTGCTTCACTTATTGCTGATTTCTTTTGTTTATTGTCTTTCTTTTTTCCCTGTCTAGGGTGTAAGCTCACTGAGTGCTGGGAATTTTGTACCTCCTCCCACACCAGCTATTTTCATATAGTAGGCACTCCACACATGTTTGTGGAATGAATGAAATGCTTTTACTTGCACTACGTACAAATCAAGTTCACAGTGAAGCTCACTGAACAGATGAAAAGTGGGATATGCTTCTGAAGCAAGTTACTGTAAAGTTTCTGTTCTTTACATTTTTCGGTAGATATTCTTCACCTAAAATATGGAATTTTAAGGAATTGTTCAATTAGGGAATTAATTTGATATGTAGTATTTTCTGTTTCCTTGTTTGTAAAAGGAGGTAGGTAGACTGATGCCTAAAATCCCTTTTTGTTTTCAAAGTCTGTGACCCTTTTAACCTGAACCCTTGTGGTTTGGGGCTGCTGAGAAACTACCTTTTAGTTTCTCTCTATAAAGAGAGATTAGTGCCTTTATTTCGTTCAGTCTTTATTCCTTTTTAAAAATCCCTATAGCTCTGTTTGGCAAGGAAGTGGTTAATACTAGGAGCAGGGTGGCAATTCAAGGGACCAGAGCTTATCTCAGCAGCTGGGCTGGGAGGGAAAGAAACCTTTCAAATGACTAAGAATGGCCAAGATGTAATCTGAGTAGGAATCTGGACATACTTTTCTTTTGTCTACTGATTGAGGAATTTAATGGGGGTTATGCCCCAGAATTTAGTTTCAAATTATGAATGTAAGTCAGGAGAGAAAGTAGAATTTGATACATTACATTTTATAGATAGCAAGGATTTTATCCTGTATACAGATGGATTAAAAAATTTTTTAAAGGCATAAAAAAAGAAAGAACAGCAGAAGACACAGCTCTTATTCCTTTGGGCCCTATCTTAAAAAGAAGGATGTACTTGAAAGAATGCTTTTACTGAAAAGTGATGAGTAATACAAAAGATACAGTAAATTGTTTTCATGATCTAGAATGCAGTTCTTCTTCTTTTTTTTTTTTTTTTTTTTTTTTTTTT
>NW_023270981.1:8935-12111 GCF_011800145.1 Mirounga leonina
GACTTGCCCCTCCTGCAGCATACTACCTACACTTGCGAGTTCTTCAGCCCCAGTGGCTAAAAATGCAGTTCTTTTTATAGTCTTTAATTTCAAGGTACTACTGATCGTTGGGTTACAGATGTTTTAAGTTTCACCTACCCTTGCTTTTAGGATGTAACTAGTTTTATGGGCTTATATCAGTTCTTGTTTCACTAATTTGGGGAAGTATAAAATGCTGCTATCATTGATGGGTTTTGGTTAATGTACCTATCACTTTTTAGGAATATGTTTCATAGGATCATTGTTTTTACGTTGCTTTTCCATCAAAAGTTCATAAGAGATGTCTTGAATATTTTCAGTACACTAACACTGTTTTCTTGAAATACCTAGATATTTGTAACAGCTAATATGCTGAGAATGAAAACAATGACAGTGTCACTTAGTCACAGTCAGTAGGTCAGTAGAACACATGCTATAATTTGTTTTTTCTGATAGTACAGATGTTTTTGAGCTGATTCATCCAAAGGCTTTCCAAGCCCCCATGTGCTTCCTAAGTTGTGTTTGCTGCAGGTTGGCTTGGTAGCGTGCAATCATGAGTTAGGGGAGAAGAAAGAGCCCGACCAACCCCTATATTGTTCTGAGCCATATTTTTTCTTTTCAATGGAACTAAACCAATATGAATATTGAGAGAGATCAAAATTTGGCAGCTTTTCAATTGCTTGATGTTTATAAACAGACTTTCTTCAGGGAAAGGAATTTGGAGGAGGGCAGAGATGTTATTCTCTTTTCTTACGTATATGCAATGTCCTATTTGACCCACGCAGATTAAACATTTTAATACGATGGACAGTCCATTTGAGTTTGGGACTGTATGACAATAATGGATTGATATACAAACATTTCTATACCTTATACAGTAAGGAAAATTGAGTAAGTGTGGTGCGGAGGTAATGTGCTGACCTATACACTTCTCATCTTGTCCTCAGCAAGGAGTTTATGGTAACTTTCACAGATTCCCATTTGTTGTTTAAATGGCCAGTATTTAATGAGTACCTATTAAGTGCTAGCCCCTGTTCTTGGTGATAGGAATGGAGTGGTGAACACGGTATTTTCTACTCTTTTTTTTAAAAAAAAGATTTTATTTATTTATTTATTTATTTATTTATTTATTTATTTAGCATGTGGGGGGGGCAAAAGGGGAGAGAGAGAGAGAATCTCCAGCAGTCTTCCCACTGAGCGTGGAGCCTGACAAGGGGCTTGATCTCACAACCCTGAGATCATGACCTGAGCTGAAACCAAGAGTCAGATGCTCTACTGGCTGAGCCACCCGAGATAGTTTTTTGTGTGCCTTCAGCTCGGGTCATGATTCCAGGGTCCTGGGATCCAGCCCTGCATCGGGCTCCCTGCTCACCGGGAAGCCTGCTTCTCCCTCTCTCTCTCCCCCTGCTTGTGTTCCCTCTCTCAGTGTGTGTCTCTCTCTGTCAAACAAACAAATAAATAAATAAATAATCAATCTAAAAACAAGATTCTGTGGGTGGGTAGATAGATAATAATAAACATGTATATAAATAAGATAATTTTATTTATTTATTTATTTTTAAAGATTTTATTTATTTATTTGAGAGAGAGAATGAGATAGAGCATGAGAAGGGGGAGGGTCAGAGGGAGAAGCAGACCCCCTGCCGAGCAGGGAGCCCGATGCGGGACTCAATCCTGGGACTCCAGGATCATGACCTGAGCTGAAGGCAGTCGCTTAACCAACTGAGCCACCCAGGCGCCCAGTAAGATAATTTTAATTATCAGTAAGGTAATACTGATAAACATGGAGAAAATAAAACAGGTTTTGGTAGATTGTGAAGGTCATAGGGTATGGTGAGAGCTGTTTAGTTAGAGTCAGAGAAGGCTGCATTGAAGACGTGACTTTTGGATTGGGACCTGAAGGGGTAAAGATGAGGAAACCATGAGAGGCCATGTATAAGAACATTCCCAGCAGAAAAAACTACAAGGTGATAATAAACCTGGTATGTTCAAGGAATAAGAGATAAGGTTGGAGAAATAGCCAGGGTCACATGGAGACTAGTAAGTCACAGGAAGGAGTTTGGATTTTTAAAAATGTGACAGAATACATTTGTAGGGTTTTTCACAGTGAGGTGTTTATAATCCGTGTGGAAGATAGACAAAAGGACAGCAGAGAATGGAAGCAGGAAGATCATGTAGGACGCTGTTGCTAGTGTCCGGGGGAAGGTGGTGGTGGCTTAGATCACCATGGTTACAGTGGAGATTCAAGTAATGAAGCCAGTGGAAATTGGCAGAGAGACTGGAATGGTATGAAGGAAGGAGTCCAGGATGACCCTAATTTTTTGGTGTCAGTAACTAAGTGCATAGTGGTGCTATTTGCTGAATTGGGCAAGTCTTGAAGTTGGATGTAGAAGTGTAGGTTGCGGACATCCTCTCTGTTGGGGCCATATTAGCCCTCTGTACACCAACAAAAATAGTCATCATCATTTACCATCTGAATCCATTGTACCCTTTTTACTTTCAATTTTATATTTTTAAGTTATTTTACAGATAATGTTTAGAAGTACATATACAGGAATAATGAAGATAGCTTTATTAAGAAACATTAATAAGAATTTAAACATATCAAACTCAACTTTAAAAATACTTCTTTTTCCCAGCAATTTTAGGTTCATAGTAAAACCGAGTGGAAAGTACAGAGCTAACCCATATGCCCCCTGCCCCCACTCATGCACAGCCTCCTCCATTATCAACATTCCCCACCAAATTGGTGTATTTGTTACAATCGATGAATGCGCATTGACATATTATCACTGAAAGACCATAGTTCCCCTTAGGGTTCACTTTTGGTGTTGTATATACTATGGGTTTGGACAAATGTACAATGACCCTTATCCACCATTATAGTAAAATACTCAGTGCTGTGCCTGTTCATTCTTCCCTCCCCCATAATCCCTAGCAACCACTAATCTTTTTCCTGTCCCTATAGTTTTGCCTTTTCCAGAATGATGAGAAGACAAGCCATGGAGTGGAAGAAATAATTTGCATGATAAAAGCCCATTGACCAGAATGCCATATAATTACAATCATACACTATATAGGCTTTTCAGATTAGCTTCTTTCACTTAGAAATATGCATTTGAGGTTCTTACATATCTTTTTTATGGCTTGGAAGCTCA
>NW_023270981.1:12211-14689 GCF_011800145.1 Mirounga leonina
AAAGTCACTATGCCATGTTGCATTCCCACCATCAGTGAATAAGAATTCCTGTTGATCCACATCCTCACCAGCATTTAGTGTTGGCAGTGTTCTGGATTTTGGCCATTCTAATAGGTGGGTAGTGATATCTGTAGTTTTAATTTGTGTCTCTTTGGTGACATATGATGTTCAGCATCTTTTCATATGCTTATTTGCCATCTGTATATCTTCCTTGGTGAAGGAAGTGATATCTGTTCCTTGGTGATATCTGTTAAGGTCTGTGGCTCATTTTGTAATGGAGTTTTTTTTTGTTGTTGAGTTTTGAAAGTTCTTTGTGTAGTTTGGTTAACGGGCTTTCATCACATACGTCTTTTGTAAATATTTTCTCCCACTCTGTGGCTTGTCTTCTCATCATTTTGACAGTGTCTTTCACAGAACAGAAATTTTTATTTTTAATGAAGTCAGTGCTTCAGTTTAATCAATCCTTTCCTGGGTTGGGCTTTTGATGTCTTAGCTAAAAAGTCATCACCAAACCCAAGATCCATCTAGATTTTTTTCCCCTATGTTATCTTCTAGAAGTTTTATAATTTTGCATTTTTATTTAGGTCTGCAATTCATTTTTTTAAGAGTGTAAGATCTAGATTAATTTTTTTCATGTTGATGTCCATTTATTCCAGCACCATTTGTTAAAGAAGACTATCTTTTCTTCATTGTGTTGACTTTGCCCTTTTGTCAGGGATCAGTTGATTATATTTTTGTGGGTATATTTCTGGTCCCTCTATTCTGTTCCATTGATCTGTTTGTTTATTCTTTCACCAGTTCCACATGGATTTAATTACTGTGACTTTGAAAGTCTTGAAGTTGGTTAGCTTGTTCTTGTCTTTCAATATTCTGTCAGCTATTCTGAACCTTTTGCCTCTATATAAACTTTATTTATTTAAAACCAGCACACTTATTGTGTGAGCCATCATTGAAATCCTTAAAATGAACTGCATGCTGCAGTAGTCACCCTCTTGGGTTGAGGTGTTGTTCCTTCACGGAATCCATGCCTGAATCTGAGCAATACAATTTTTAGGTGCCTCATCTGACAGGTTCCAGAGGTATTTTGTTTTTTAGCCTTGGCACTCCAGTTACACTTTCTCTCCTGCTTGGCAGGATAGCCACATTTGCCACAGGTTGACTTCTGAAGGTGGTAGAATTTAGAGCCACAGTGGCAGCACATGTGTCTCTTTTTGCGACGCTTTCCAGATGATGACTACACCTTCATCATCTTGTTTCCAATACCAAGACCGAAGAGTCCATATAAACTTTAGAATCAGTTTGTTGATAGCCACAAAATAGTTTACTGGGTGTCAAACTCATTTTTACTTTGTTTCCTGGTTGTGAAGGCATATACATATTCAAAATGAGAGAAGTCCTTAAAAATAATTAACTCATCAACCCATTGATAAACCTGGAACATATAGATTGAATACATACTAATTTCAGATTTTAAATACATTTCTAGTAGGCTTTGGCTTATCATTACTTCTGGTTCTTGTATTTTCATTGTCAAAAGCAATACTTTGAAAAATTTTGATGGCTGATGATTTTGTTTGAAAAAAAGGATAACCATTATCAGTTGAAAAGCATTTTTGTTTTTTAAATTTATAAATTCACAATTAGAATGCTCTATCCAATGATTTTTTCATTTCTATATAACCAGTTTCCTTCTCTTCTGTACACCTTTATATAAATATCAGCCTGCAGCATTTATACATCTATGAGCTTTATCAAGTAAATTTTGCTGTACAAACATAAAAGATGAAAGAATACTACCACATATCCTTTTAGGTAAATGAGATAGTCCAGATTCTTGTAACATAGTACATGATAAAGTCCTTATTGAATTGACTATGAATCCTATATTTCCTTTTTGTCCTTAAAAATATATTGTAAACTCACCGCATCTTAGATTTGAGAAGATTCATCTAGGATTATTGCTGTTTGCAGATTCATTATCTGAAATTTTACCTGCCTGTTCACATTCAACATCTAATAATTGCAAAGCATTTTTCTCCATTGATCTCTTTGCCATTATGGGTGGATAATGAAATATTCTGAATTCTCAGCTATGTCCACTGAAACCCAAAACGAATATAAGGATGGTTTCTCCAGACTTCTTTTTGAAAGACGAGGCAATACTTTTTGGGTAACGCAATAAGAAAACTGAAGGATGGTACAGTAGTGCATCCTCCTTCTAGGCAATTCCATTATTCTTCCTTGTTATTTAAATTTTTAAGTATAGTTGGAAATAACTGATGAGTAATGATGAAGTAATTGCCAGGATGATGAATTAGAAAAGATTTTAAGATATAGGAAAAACACTGAGGTCCCATAATATATTTTGGATTTATAAAAGGGTCCAACGTAGCTATATGGTAATTGCCAGGAAAACATGACTTTTATTTTATTATTTATTTATTTATTTATTTATTTATTTATTTATTTATTTATTTA
>NW_023270982.1:0-10428 GCF_011800145.1 Mirounga leonina
CCCAGCTCCTTCCCCTTTCCCTACCCGTTTCCCTGCCCCTGCGTGTGTGCCCATTCCTGGCCCTGGCCCATCCCCTCCCCCTGCACCTGCCCCTTCCTCTGCCAGTGTCCCTGTTCCGGCCCCTGCCAGAGCCGATGCCCCATCCCCTGCCTGCGTCCCTCTTCCTGCCCCTGCAAGAGCCGATGCCCCGTCCCCTGCCTGCGTCCTTGTTCCTGCCCCTGCCCCTGTCAGAGCCGATGCCCCTTCCCCTGCCAGTGTCCCTGTTCCTGCCCCTGCCAGATCCGATGCCCCTTCCCCTGATGGCGTCCCAGCTCCTGCCCCTGCCCCTGGCAGACCGATGCCCCTTCCCCTGCCAGTGTCCCTGTTCCTGCCCCTGCCCCTGCCAGAGCTGATGCCCCTTCCCCTGCCTATATCCCTGTCCCTGCCCCTGCCAGAGCCAATGCCCCTTCCCGTGCCGGTGTCCCTGTTCCTGCCCCTGACCCTGCCAGAGCCGATGCCCCTTCCGCTGCTTTCCAGGGCCGCTGCCCCTTCACCTGGCCCTGCCTGAGCTCCTCTACTTGCCCCTGACCCAGCTCTTACTGTGGATCCTGCCCCTGGCCCTGCTCTTGTGTCGGCCCTGCTCTTGCATCTGGCCCTGCCCCTCCTCCTGCTCGTGCAGGGCTCCCAGAACCACATCCAGAGCCCACATCCTCACGGGGAGAGCTCCTTGTACCATTTCCCTTAGCTCCATCACCCGACCCCGATGCCCCGACAGATTGTTTCATCCCCTCCCCCTATGTTCTTTCTCTCTGGTTCGTATTAATTGTTCTATTCTCTTTCCATGTCCTATATGCTGTTTCTTATTTATTTTAAATACAATTCATTGTTTTCAGTTGAACAAGTCCTGAGCATCAGTTACATTCCCAACGCTGGGCCACCACACCACAGAACATGGCTGTGGATTATCTGCTTCCCCAAAGGAGTCCCCGATCCACAAGGCCTCCCTGGAAACCCCTAAGCTGCTTCCTCTCTCTGTTCCTTTATCTTTTCTGGAGGTTTCCTGTACGTGGAATCACACAGTATGGGCCTTTGTGTCTGCTCCCCTATTTTCAAAGGGGACTCCTTCTTTTCTGGGTTGACTTGACATAGAATTTCCCTTATTGGATGTTGAAATCCCCGATGGATTACAGATGAGATGTAACCATAGAGCCCGCTTTGGTAAATATGGACACAATCTCGGGGCGGAGACCCCTGTTCCTGCTGGGACACCTCAGCCTGACCTCAGACAGGAAAGGGCTGGTTCCTCCTGTGACCCACAGAGAAACCAGGGAAATGCAGAAAGCTGGAAGACACACCCCAAAGGGCCAAAGCATTGCTCACAACCCAAGGCCACAGAAAAGTTTCCCATGCCCCTGGTCCAAACCATGCTCCAAGTCACTGGGTTCCATAGGGACAGAGACGAAATGCATGCAAGTCCAAGGGGAGGGGGACAGGCATGGGGGCACTCAGAGATGCAGGAGCTCCCGGGGAAGGACTCTGGCAACGGAAACCGTTGGAGGCAGCACTGGTCACCCTCAGACTGGCAGGTGTCTGGTCTGGGGACCAGCAGCCCTGGCGAGAACGTGAGGAAATGGAGGTCCCCGGGAGAGAAGGGTGACGGGCACCTCTGTCTGGGAGAACAGTGATCAGCACCCATCCCAGTCCACAGGTGCACCCATCACCTAGCGTGGGCACCTCACTCCCACCGTGTCGAAGGGAACACCGTGTCCATCAACCTCTCTTTGCAACAGAATCCATAAAGTGGAGTTTCTGGGTCAACACGTATACAGTGTTGAAGGTACAAGCCTCAATTGCCAACATCCTAGGTCTGCTTGTCCACCTTGAACCTTGTTTGGGAAGCAGGTGTGGGGATCCCTGGGGCTGTGAACTGTGGGAGGACAGGGGAGGGGGAGCTCTGAGTGGCGTGACCAAGGTACTCGGGGTGACCTGCCCAGCAGGGACCCTCCCGCCCCCAGCCCCTCTCCTGACCTTGTGCACGATGGCGAGGGTGTGACGGTGAAGGTGCTGGCCCTTGGCTGGCGAGTTCCCTAGCTGGTGCTAGAGCTGCTCAAGCTCCAAACCGGGCTCTGATCCCAGAGCTGGCGCCAGAGCCGAAGCTGAAGCTGCCCCAGTTTCGGGAGCTGCGGCACGCATCGGTGGAGGACCTGGCTCGAGCTCTGGGGCAGGTGCTGGAGCTGAATCCACCTCCAGAGATGATCCAGACCCGGTTCCGCACTTGGATAGGGCTCTGGAACCCACGAACGGCTTTCCTCCCCTGCCCACTTCATGGATGACAAAACTTGGGACGGTGACGTGACCGGCTATATGGGGGTAATGGCTACGGAGGGATTCTGACCAAGGATCCTGCATCCCCCTCAGCACGCGCCCCACGCGGGTCGGTCCTGAGCTGCCAGACGGGGACAAGGGCCTGACCCGCTGCTCCCGGCAGCTGCCCCCAGCTGAGCAGAGACACTTGCCGGGGACCTGAAGTCCTCGTTGGAACTCTGCTCTGGCCAGCCCCACGCGTGCAGGGACCGTGCTTCCTCACCGCTGGGTCCCCAACCCCCAGAACAGTGCCTGGGAGGTGGTAGCACTTCAAAGTTTAGTGAGTCGGTGGGATTCCCCCAGCAGCATCTTGATGCAGCGGATGTTGTTACAGATGAGAGGTCTGGGCCACAGACTCTTGTGTTCACGCTTTCTTCAACGCGGGCATCACCCACACCTGTGTCTGTTCGCTGGAATGCAGAGGGGACCCCCACACATCCTCCTAGTCCTCGGAGTTCCCAGCCTAACCGGTGGGTCAGCATCTCACCCACGGTCAGCAAGTGGGCGATACAGAGCTAGAGCACCTCGAGCACGAGACCTTGCACGAGCCGAGGGGCAGCTAAGATCTCGAACCATCTGACGCACCACAACGTGCCCCGGCGCTGACTCGAGCCAGACGTGGAAGCAGCTCGAGAGCCTGAGCCAGGGCCCCGCACACTAGAGCCCCTCCAGCTCCGACCCGCGGTCCCCCTCCGGAGGCAAAAGCGGCTCCGGGGTGAATTCCAGAGCAGAGCCACCTCCACACAAGTTCTGCCACCCGATCCGGCACCACTGGGAGAGTGCGAGGCAGCCCGAGAACGAGAGCCAGGTCTCGAGGCAGCTCAGCGCTGCTGGGGGAGGCCGGTTTCCTCTGACAAGGCACAGGGACGGGCTGTGGGGATCAGCACAGGTTGATCCCCCTGGCAGGGTGGTGATCTTCTCTCCTCCTGCTGCTTCGGCACCATCTCGAGACGGAGAACTGGCCTCTGCCCCGGGGCCGGTCACCGCTGCAGAGTCGACGCGGCTGCCGAAGCAGCTACAGACCCAAAGCCCGCTGCAGAGCTCGAGGCATTTCCATGTCCTGCTGCGGGACCTTCGCCAGGAGCTCGGGAGCTGGAGCCACGTGCGCCCCAGTGGGAGGAAGCCCCTGGACCTACGGCTCCTTCGCCGACTGCAGAGCTAGAGCCAAGGCAAGACTCCAAGCTGGACCAGCTCCACAGTCAGCTCCGGCGGCACCTCCGACCTGGAGCCAGCGCTGGCTCCCCTTGCAGAGCTAGGGCCAGTGGGAGCAAGTCCCAATCCAGCACCAGCTACAGCCAGCTCCGGCCTCACCTCCCGGAGCAGCTGATGAGCTCCAACCAGGGCCAGTTCCAGCACCAGTGTCGGCCTGTCCTCACCAGCGAACGCATTCCTTTTCTTCTCTTTTGGCTTTTGTTTCTTTTCATGTCTCCAGGTATATTTGTAGCTTAAGATAAAATAAACTTTATCTTTTTAAACATTTCAAAGTGTGCAAACCACTGTGATCAACTCCACTTCCCGTGCTGGCACCATCACCCTATCTAGTCCCAGAACATTTAATGCCCTGGAGAGAAACCGCGCACCCTCTGAGCAGGCAGTCACTGGCCATTCCCCATACCCCTGCTCCCAGGTAACCACTGATCTGGCACCTGTCATTTACCTGGGACGAATTTTTCATACACGTGGGATCATACCGTATGTGGTATTTGCGGTCTAGTTTCTTCTACTGAGTAGGATGTTTTCGAAGTTCACCCACGTGATAGCGTGTATCACTACTTCATTCCTGGCATGGCTGAATGAATCCCATTGTATGAACAGACCACGTTGTGTTTGTCCATTCAAGTGTGGGTGCACCTGTGGGTTGTTTTCATCTTTCGGTTATTGTCCAGAGTGCTGCTACGAAGACTTACGTGCAGGCTGTTGTTAGAGGGCCTGTATTCCATTCTTCTGTTTAGAGAATGAGTGGAGTTCGGCCAAATGAGAACAGTATGCTCAACGTGTGGACGACGTGCCACACCCTTTGCCACAGTGGCTCCGCCATATTACATCTCCCCCAGCAATGGAGGAGGGTTCTGTTTCCCCAGATCCTCTCCGACACTTGTTATTTCTGCTTATTCACTAGAGCCCCACTTCCTGGGTGGCGGAAGGCATGTGACTGTGGTGTTGGCTTGCATTTCCTATGACCTCATGAAGAAAATCGCCCCATGTGCTCACTGGTCGTCTGACTATCTTCTTTGGAGAAATGTCTATTATTTTCAGTGGGGTTGTTTAGGTTCTTAAGTTGGAGGAGTTTTGTTCACATTCTAGATGCAAGACTCGTATGAGATTTGCAAATATTTCCTACCATTCTTTGGGTTTCTTTACATCCTCTTGAGATGACCCTTTCATTCACAAAAGTTTTTAGCAACGTTGAAGTCCAGTGTCTCTGTTTTCTCTGTTGTTGCTTGGGCTTCGGGTTCCATACAAGAGACACCATATTGCCAAATCCAAGGGAAGGAAGATCTGCCCCTAGGTGCTCTTAGTTTCCTTCTGAGTGTTAAGAATTTTCGCTCTTAAAGTTCATTCTTGGATCCATGTGGAGTTCATTTTTTATAGGGTGGAAGGGAATGCTCTGACTTCACTCCTTCGTATGTGGATATCCAGTTTCTCAACACCGTTTGTTGGAGACACTGTTTTTGCCTCATTGAATGATCTTGCTCTCCGTGTTCGAAAACAACTGACTGTACATGTATGTATTCCTTGATTATCAGCACTATCCCATTGATCCACATGTGTTGGTCTTCTCTGCTCATACCTTTCGGGAAATATTATAATCTCGTACAGAGTTTTTCAAATTCTTAGGATTATTTGCATAGAAGATCATGTCCTATATAAATAAACTTTTTCTACTTCCTTTCCATCGGTGAGCTTTTAGTAACTAATCTTGTATAATTTCTCTGACCAAACTTCCATGACAATATGGAAATGAAGTGGTGGACATGGGCATCCTTGACTTTTTGGGGATTTTAAGGAGAAAACTCTCAGTCTTTCACCACAGAGAATGATATACATATGAGTTATTTTTCATAAATATCCTTTATCATTTTTAAAGAATTATTTATTTATTTATTTATTTATTTATTTATTTATTTATTTGAGAGCATGCAAACCCAGGAGTGGGGAGGGGCAGAAGGAGAGAATCTCCAAGCAGACTCCCGACTGAGTGCAGAACCCTCCCTGGAGCTCAATCTGAAGACTCTTGAGATCATGACCTGAGCCCAAACCAAGAGTCGGACACTCAACCCACTGAGCCACCCAGGCACCTCTCCTTTATCACAATTTAACCTTCTATTTCTATTTTATTGAGAACACTTGTAATGAAAAGGTTTGGATTTTGTCAAAGCTTATCCTACAACAATTGACATGATCATGTTTCTTCTGGATGTGGTCTAGGACCCTGATTAGCTACGTTGAACAGCCTTTGCATTCCCGGTGTAAATCACACTTGGTCATGATGTAGAGTCCTGTCAATGTGCTGCTAGATTCTGTTGAGGATTTTTGCCTCGCTCTTCATAATGGATTTTGGCCTGCAACTGTCTTTTCTTGTAAGGTCTTTGTCAGTCTTTGGAATCGGGACAATGCTGGCATTCTAGGGTGACGTGGGAAGTGTTCCCTCCTCTTGTACTTTTTTCAGACTTTCAGAAGAATTGGTATTCTGTCTTCTTTAAACGTGTGGGACAAATCACCAGGGAAAGCATCAGGTTCTGGACTTTTCATTCTTGGGAAGTTCTCATGACTGCTTCAGTCTATTGACTTATTATAGGTCTGCTCAGGGTTTCCATTTCTTCTGGAGTCATTTTGGTAGTTTGTGTGCTTCTCAGAATGATCTGCTATATCTCAGGGAGCCAATTGGTTGGTATAAAGTGGTTCCATATTTGTCTCTTTGTCAATTTTGGTAAATCTGCAAAAGAAAGAACTGTTGTTTTCACTGATTTTTCTCACGTGCTCTTCTCTTCCATGTATCTCTGCCCTAATCTTCATAGTTTCCTTTGCTCTACTAACTTAGATCTTCTCCTTCGACTGAACCAGAGGAACATTCTAACCATTCCAAATGCCAGCCAGCCAGAGGGCCTTTGTCTAGGTCTGGGTTTTTGGGTAGAAAAGCAGTACAGACTGGAGTGGATCAGGCTACCTGGGCAATTTCTACCTCACCTGGCATTCCAGGTCACCCTCAGACCTTCATTTCAGGCTGAAGCTCTCCTCCTGCCAGGCATGATGCCCAGCAACAGACTGACCTGACTTCCCATGAACCACTCACGACCTGAGGGGCCTTCTGTGCTCTAGGAACAAGCAGACTAGCTGAATTTTGCCAAGGAGCACTGCCCATGAGCAGAAAACCTGCATAGCTCAGGGCACTGTCTTCTGTGTGCTTCCTTCACACCTTCCCATGTGTGGGTCACAGCCACCTGTGCCCACGGACACCCTAGAGCACCCATTCACCCAGGGTGTCGGATCAATGAACAGTCAGCCCTTCAATTCTGCCACCGCACCCCCAACACAACACCCAAGATCAAAAGGAGCGCTCACTCCAAGTCCTGGGACCAGCTCAGATGCAGCCCCTACCTGCGCAGCAGGGACATCGCCTACCCGCTCTGCATGCTCCTCCAGCCCGATGGAGATGGGCACGACATTAGTGTGGGTTTGGTCCCAGGATCCCTGATGGCCAGGAAAAGGAGGTGACTGTCCCACCCTTTCTCCCTGACAGACATCCCTTCCTGGAGCCTGGGTCCCCACTCCACAGCCACAAGGGGCCAAGAAGACTCAGTCTCTAGCAGCTTCTGGGCTAGATGCTGACCGCGGTTGCCTTACACAGTCTGGTGTTTCTGTTGGCCTTGCCGTTCCTCAAGTTCCGGAGTTGACCTCCCAGTCGTCGCTGGAGACCTCAGGCATCATCTCAGCCTCTGTCAGCACCTCCCCCTCCTCAGCCTCCATCACATCTGTGGCAGCCTCGGACCTACACGAGCGCCATGCCTCGGGGTCTGCAACCACGGCTCCTCGCTGCCGCTCTCCATGCAGCAGGAGGGCGCTGCTGCCTCAACCCCATCAGCCTGGACATGAAGATCGGCACCATGTCCAAGAGCATCCTGTTGAACTGGGCACGTGGGGCGTCCCTTTGGTCTCCTGACTCAGACATCTCTGAGTACTGACCTCACTGGAACAGCTAGCTACTCTGACAAGAAGCCACCTCTGGACCTTCCAGGCAGCATGCCCAGGCCTGGAAGGACGCAGACGACCACCACAGCCCCCACTCTACACAGGAGGAAACTGCGGCAGCCTCCTCACCTCGGGCTGGTGCTTGCTTGGTGATCCATGCTTGGGTGGGGACAAAAACATGCCCACCAAGCTCCTTCTAAATCTACGATGCTGTGGCTCTGGTAAGACTGCCCGGATTGTGTCCCGTGAACCCCCCAACCCGCAGTGTCCCCTGACTCCTTGCCCAATATCCAGAGAGCCCTGCGTGATCTGGTCTAGACATGCTCCCCAGTGTGCACCCCTCAGCCCACTCCAGCCTCTGTAGGGCCTTCATCCCCCAGGGAGCCCGGCAGGAATTTGCCCCTCAGAACCCCTGCCGTCCCTCCCTATGACCCCCATCCAGGATGGCCTCACCTCCAAGCCTGGGCTCAAAGGCTCCTTCCTCCGGCTCCTCTGTAAGCTCAGGCTTCGGGTCAGATTGAGCTGGGTTCAAACCCACAGCAGGGCCATGTCACAGCCCTGTGACTGGCAAGCTCCTGTGGGAACTCCTGGGACCTCCGTTTTCTACTTTGGAGATGGGGTCAGTGACTCCCACCTCAGGAGGATGGGTTGGGGTTGAAAGCAGGGAGATGAAGGTGTTTGAGTGCCGGATTTTGGCGAGAGGGGCTGCTGCCAGGAAGACAGGGGGAGGGGATGTAGAGGAGGAAAAGGCGGCCTGACCTCCTCCCTGCCACACGTGTCCCCATCACCCTCCCCTGAACCCCCGCCATGCACTGAGACGAACACTGAAGTGGAACGTGGGGGCCAGGATGGCAGCGGGGGTATATTTCATTTCTCTCTAGTCCCCAGGTCTCCATGTCCACTCAGTCCAGCGGCCCTGCCTGGCGGGACTGGGTCTGGCCCCCGGCCTAAGAGGACGTGAGTGTCACTGAGCAGGCAGTGAAGATCGGGACACGGAGGACCAAGGCCACAGCCAGCCCCTCGGGGTTGTGCAGGCCTGCTGGCAGGTGGGGTCCCGCGCAGGCGCCGTCTGCTGGGCCGTGTGCGCCTGCGCAGGATCCACCTGCCTCCGACCCACCGTTGGTGTGAGGGCCCCGCCCACCCAGAGTGCACCTGCGCCACGTCCACCCAAAAGGTGGGAGCCGACCGGCCATGCCTAGCCACGCTAATGAAGGTCCTCCTCCAAGCCCTCATGGGACAGTCGGCAAACTGAGGGCAGGAGAGGCAGGGACTGGCCTGGGACCCACCAGCTGAGCAGAGGCTACAGGAACAGGGAGGGTTCCAGCTTCCGAGGCCAAGCTTCACCTCGCAGGGGGTTTCCTTTGGGAACGAAGGCCCCTAAGATCTGGGGGACCCCTGCCCACACTCCCATGTGGGGCCCTTTCCTTTGGTCATCCTCGCGCAGGCACACGTACGCACAAGGCTCTCTGCCTGTGCGCGTGCGCGCGCACACACACACACTCACACACACACACACACACAGGCTCCCCATGGGCGTCCAAGGGGGCGTGGAACCTGGAGGGGACAAGGGGGAAAGAAGGAGGAGGTTGGAGGCAGTTGGGCCGTGGGCTGTGGGCATTGTCTCCTGGGAACATGCCCGGGGCCGTAGCATGGGGCTCGGGGGAGACATGCGAGGCTGATGACCAGGGCGTCCCCAAGATGCCCAAGGGCTATCACAGGCACCCACATTCTAGAGACAGCCCCCTTCCTACTCAGTTCACTTGGCTGGAGATGCTGCAATCCTGCTGTATCCCGATGTCCCCAGGATGTGGTCTCAGCAAAGCCGACAGTGAGAGCCATTGACTACACTGCAGACCTGGGGTCAGGTCCCACCCCTGACACCTCTGGCCATTTGCCTAGAGGGGCCCAAAGGGAACACAGGGAGGCCCAGAGCCAGCCAGGCCAGCCAGACACCGCTGTGATCCGACCGTGCAGCCCAGCGCCCCCTGTCTGTGTGTGTGTGTGTGTGTGTGCAGAGGTCTCGGGCAGGGTAGCCCACCCTGAGCAGGAGCAGGGTGATGAGGGGCCAGATGCCTGGTTAGTGGATCATGTTGACACCCCGGGTCAAGGCTGGCTGGGTGGGACGGGGTGTGCTGGGGTGGCCTTCTTCTCCCCAGGTTTGATCGGGAGCCCTGTCAATACATGTCACTGCACCCCGGGCGCAGGGCTGTGCCCGCACGGGGCTGTGTCTGATCTGGGGGCAAAAGTGGGGCTGGGCAGGAGGACGGTGAGGACGGCCGGGCAGGGCTGTGATGCCTCCGGGCCGGGCGCCGCTCACTGTCTTTGCAGAGCCCCATGGAAGAAATTGGGGACAAGCTGGTCAACAGGAGCCTCACTCGACGGCTCCCTGGCATGGGGCACGTGCACCAGGCAGTCGGTAAGGGCTGGTGCGGGCTCAGGGGGAGTGGGGGGAGGAGGGCGCTCCAGGACCGGGTTCGGGGACGGCCGCAATGGTCTCCTGCCCCGACGCCATCCGGGACACTGACGACCCGGGGTGCCACGATGGCTGTGCCCCTTACGTGGCCTGATCTCAACCCAAGGGGTCTGGGCTGCTCCCTTCACAGACACACACAAACAGACACACACGCCAAACACACACACACACCCAGTCCTTCAAACACACACACACACACACACACACACCTGGTCCTTCACACACAGACACACACACCCGGTCCAGCCCCAGCCTTGGCCGGGTACAAAATCATCCTTCACTTACGTGGACGATGATCCGAACCATCTTGGATATTCTGTTGCACTTCAGGACACGGACAGAAATAGTTTCGCAATTTCTGTGTTGTGAATTGTCCCTCCTTTACCACAGATCAGCCCCACCGTGAACCTGAGTGGGCCCTG
>NW_023270983.1:0-19765 GCF_011800145.1 Mirounga leonina
GATGCCAGCGTGTTTCAACATTGGCAAATCAACTGACGTGATGGAACACATTAATAAGAGAAGAGAGAAGAGAGAAGAATCATAGGGTCCTCTCAACTGATGCAGAAAAAGCATTTCAGAAAATACTGCATCTCTTCCTGATTAAAACCCTTCACAGTATAGGGATTGAGGGAACACTGAGAACCCTTCCCTTTAGATCTGGAACAGAAAAACGATGTTCACTCTCACCACTATTCTTCAGCAAAGTAGTGGAAGGCCTAGCAACTGCAATCAGACAACAAAAAGAAGTAAAGTGTATTCAAAATAGCAATGGAGCAGACAAACTGTCTTTTCACGGATGATAGGATACTTTATGTGGAAAACCCAAAAGAACCCACTCCCAAATTACTTGAACTCGTACAGCAATTCAGTAGTGTGGCAGGATACAAAATCAATGCACAGAAATCAGTTGATTTCCTATACACTAACAATGCAACTGTAGAAAGAGAAATTCAAAAATGACTCCTTTTACAAAAGCATCCAAAAACATAAGATACTGCAGAATAAACCTAAACAAAGAGGTAAACTATACGTACTCTAGGTACTACAGAACACTGATGAAAGAAACTGAAGAAGACACAAAAAGATGCAAAAACATTCCATGCTCATGGATCAGAAAATTAAACATTATTAAAATTTCCATGCTACCCAGATCAATCTGTACCTTCAGTGCCATCCCGAAAAAAATTGCCATCCAATGACATTTTTCAACGTGCTCGAACAAAAAAATCTTAAAATTTGTATGGGAACAAGAGAGATCCCGAATCGCCAAGGAAATGTTGAAAAAGAAATACAAATTGGGGCAACATGTTGCCTGATTTCAAGGTATATTACAAAACTGTGATCACGGAGACAGCATGGGACTGACACAGAAACACACATCTAGACCAATGGAACAGAATGGAGAGCCCAGATATGGACCCTCGGCGCTATGGTGAAATAATCTTTGACAAAGCAGTCAAAGATATGCAATGGAAAAATTACATTCTCCTCAATAAATGGTGCTGGGGAAATTGGACAGCGACCTGCAGAAGAATGAAACTTGACCATTCTCTAATACCATTCCCAAAGAGAAATTCAAAGTGGTTGAAAGAGCTCCATGTGAGACAGGAATCCATCAAAATCCTAGAGGAGAACATAGGCAGGAACATGTTTGACATCGGCCACAGCAAATTCTTTGAAGATTCATCTCTAAATGCTGGTGAAAGAAAAGCAAAAATGAACTTTTGGGACTTCATCAAGATTAAATCTTCTGCACAGCCAAGGAAACAGTCAAGAAAACAGAGAGGCCACCCACGGAATGTGAGAAGATATTTGCAAATGACACTACAGGGAAAGGGCTGGTATCCAAGATCTATAAAGAAATTCTCCAACTCAACACCCAAACAACAAATACTCAAGTCCAAAAATGGGCAGAAGACATGAACAGACACTTCTCTGAGGATGACATACAAATGGTTCACAGACATGAAAAATGTTCATCATCACTAGCCATGAGGGAAAATCCAATCAAAACCATGCTGCTATACTCCCATACAGCAGTTAGAAAGGCAAAAATAGTCAGGTAAAGACACACCAATGTTGGAGAGGTTTTGGAGAAAGGGGAACCTTTTTACACTGTCGGTGCGAATGCAAGTTGGTACAGCCAATGTGGAAAACAGTGTGGAGGTTCCTCAAAAAATTAAATATAGAGTTACGCTGACCCAGCAATTTCACTCCTGGATAATTTCTCCAAAGACACAGATGTAGTGAAAAGAGGGTCCATATGCACCAGAAAATTCATAGCAGCAAAGTCCGCAATAGCCTACTGGAGTAACAGGAAGAAGTATAAGGAATGGCATGGAGGTATAAGGAGAAGGAATGCAAAAATGAAGGTCGGGTGGGGGGATCGGAGGGAGAGATGAACCTGAGAGACTATGGACCCTGAGAAACAAAATGGAGGTTTCAGAGGGGAGAGGGGTGCGGTGATGGTTTAGCTCAGTGACTGGTATTAAAGAGGGCACCTACTGGGCGCCTGGGTGGCTCAGATGGTTAAGCGTCTACCTTCGGCTCAGCTCATGATCCCAGCATCCTGGGATCGAGTCCCACATCGGGCTCCCGGCTCAGCAGGGAGCCTGCTTCTCCCTCGGACCCTGTCGCCTCTAATGCTGTTCCTCTCTCGCTCGTGCTCTAAAAAATAAATAAAATTAAAAAAAAAAAAAAAAAAAAAAAGGAGGGCTCGTACTGCAGGGAGCACTGGGTGTTTTACAAAACAATGTATCATGGAATACCACCTCAATAACGAATAATGTATTGTATGGTGACTAACATAACATAATAAAATTAAATGTAATAAAAGAGGCTGTAGCGGTAATCAAACTGCCCCCAAAACACAAAAAGCCAGGAGCAAATCATTTCACTGATAAACTCTTCTAGACTTTAAGGATGAGTTCATGTGAATTCTTCTAATCTTTTCCAAAAATTGGAATAGATAATTTGAATATTCCAGCAATTGGAATATATCATTTACACTACCATGAAAACGAACTCAGACAAGGACATTATAAGAAACAAACTATATACCATTTTACTAGAAGAAAGATAAAAATCATATAATACTATCCTTTTTTTTTTCTTACTTGTTACAGAACCGAGTTTTATTTTTAAATTATTATTATATTTTATTATTTTCAGTTAGCCAGCATAGAGCACACCATACGTTTTGGATGTAGAGTTCAGTGATTCATTAGGGCATATAAAAACACGTGTGCGTCCTAACATGTGCCCTCCTCAATAGCCATCACCTAGCTACCCCATCCCCGCCCCTTCTGTAACACTCAGCTTGATTCCCAGAGTCCAGAGTCTTTCATGGTCTGACTCCTTTTCTGATTTCTTACCATTCGCTGTTCTCTCCCTTCCCCCTAGTCCTCTGTGCTATTTCTTATATTCCATATGTGAGTGAAACCATAGGCTAGTTGTCTTTCTCTGCTTGAGTGTTTCAATTTGCATAATCCCTTCCAGATCCATTCATGCTGATGCAAATTGTGGGAACTCATCCTTCTTGATGGCTGAGTAATATGCCACTGTATATATGGACCACATCTTCTTTATCCATTCATCTGTTGAAGGGCATCCCGGCTCTTTCCACACTTTGGCTATTGCGGATATTGCAATCCTTCAAATAGATGCAGTTTATTTTCCTGTGAATAAAACCAACGGGTAAGCATGGCTCTACAGACTACCAGCGGAATTTAGAATAAACGAATTGTGAGCAATAGTGCCGCCGAGTGCTCTTACTTAAGGGTTAGGTATAATGCAGAACGTCACTGTTTTGGAAACATGGTCTTTAAAAAGGTGTTTAAGTAAAAGTAAGGTAGAGTGAGCCCTAATCCATCAGGACTGCTGTTTTGTTTTGTTTTGTTTTTTTAATTTCAATTTCTTTGTTGTTATGATAATCCCCATACATTACATCATTAGTTTTAGACGTAATGTTCGATGACTCATTGTTTGTGCATAAGACCCAGTGCTATAGTAGGGTGCTCTTCAGCCTCCAAGTATTTGAGTTCTTTCTGACTTTCTTCCTGTGACTGAGTTCTAGATTCAAAGCATTGTGGTCTGAAAATAGGCAGGAAATGATCCCAATCTTTTGGTACTGGTTGAGATCTGATTTATGACCTGGGATGTGGTCTATTCTGGAGAATGTTCCATGGGCACTAGAGAAGAATGCGTGTTCCATTGCTTTGAGTTGGAATGTTCTGAATATGTCTGTGAAGTCCATTTGTGCCAGTGTGCCATTTGAAGTCTTTATTTCCTTGTTGATCTTTTGCTTCGACAGTCTGTCCATTTCAGTGAGGTGTGTGTTCCAGTCCCCCATTATTATTGTATTGTGGTCAATGTATTTTTTTGCTTTTGTCATTAATTGGATCATATAATTGGCTACCTCCATGTTAGGGGCATAGATATTTACAATTGTTAGATCTTCTTGTTGGATAGACCCTTTAAGAGGAGATAGTGTCCTTCCTCATCTCTTATGACAGTCTTTGGTTTAAAATCTAATATGTGTGATATAAGGATGCCACCGCATCTGTCTTTTGGTGTCCTTTAGCACGGTAAATGGTTTTCCACTCCCTCACTTTCAATCTGGGGGTGTCTTTGGGCCTAAACTGAGTCTGTTGCAGACAGCATATCAATGGGTCTTGTTCTTTAATCCAATCTGACAGCCTGTGTCTTTTGATTGGGGCCTTTAGCCCATTTACATTCAGGGTAAGTATTGATAGATAGGAATATAGTGCCATTGTATTACCTGTAAGGTGACTGTTAGTGTATATTGCCTTTGTTCCTTTCTGGTTTATGTTGCTTTTAGGGTCTCCCTTTCCTTATAGGACCCCTTTCCACATTTCTTGTAGGGCTGGTTTCGTGTTTGCAAATTCCTTAATTTTTCTATATCCTGGAAGCTTTTTATCTCACCTTCTATTTTCAATGACAGCCTAGCTGAATATAGTATCATTGGCTGCCTATATTTCTCATTTAGTGCTATGATTATATCCTCCCAGGCCTTTCTGGCCTGCCAGGTCTCTGTGGATAAGTCTGTTGCCAATCTAATGTTTCTACAATTATATTTTCCAGGTCTCTTGTCCTGAGCCGCTTTCAGGATTTTCTCCTTATTTCTGAGACTCGTAAGTTTTACTATTAGATGGCGGGGTGTTGGCCTATTTTTATTGATTTAGAGAGGGGTTCTCTGTACTTCCTGGATGTTGATGCCTGTTTCCTTCCCCAAATTAGGGGTGTTCTCTGCTATAATTTGCTCCCGTATGCCTTCTTCCATCTCTCTCTTTCTTCTTCTTCTGGGATCCCAATTACTCTAATGTTGTTTCTTCTTATGGTATTGCTTCTCGCTCTTATTCTGCCCTTGTGATCCAGTAAGTTGTTTATCAGTCTTTTTCCCAGCTTCTTTATTTTCCATCATTTGGTCTTCTATATCGCTGATTCCCTCTTCTGCCACATTTAGCCTAGCAGTTAGTACCCCCATATTTGATTACACCTCATTAATAGCGTTTTTGATTTCGAATTGGTTAAATTTTAGTTCTTTTAGTTCTTCAGAAAGCGTTTCTCTAATGAATTCCTTGTTTTTCCCTAGCCCAGCTAGTATCTTTAAAGTGACGATTCTGAACTCTAGGTCCGACATCCTACTAATGTCTGCTTTGAGTAGGTCCCGGGCAGTCGGCACTAACTCTTGTTCTTTTTTTGAGGTGCTTTTTTCCGTCTTGTCTTTTTGTCCAGAGGAGAATAGATTAAGGAGAGAACAAAATGCTGAAAGGGTAAAAAAGTGCCCGGAAAATATACTCTAAACACATCACAAAAGACTGGAAAGGGTAGGAAAAGACAGGGAAAGAGAGAAAAAAGAAAGCCAGCAGACAAACAGAAAACAGGAAACAGAAAAAGATAAAGATAATAATAAAGAAAAACAGAACAAAAAAATGAGAGAAAAAAACAGACTATGATCAAATATGATCAGGGTGCTGTATAGATTAATGCCACACACTAGACTTGGTCTGTTAGAAGAAAGTGCCTACCAAAATATTAAAGAAAAAACACTTATATATGTACAGAAATAAGGGTTGATATGATGAGGGGATGGAATATGACTGTAAAGATGAAATGTATAAAAAAAATTAAAAAGGGAATTGATAAGAAGTATTTGAAAAAAGAAAGAAGGGCAATAAAAAAAAAGAAGAATACAAAAAGCAGAGAATCTGATCAGGCAGGAGAGTAGAAAAAAACATACACTAGAGATTTAGGGTATATTTTGATCTGTTAGAAGAAACTATCTCAAAATTTTAAAGAGAAAACAACTTATATATATATATATATGCCAAAAATACGGGTTACTACAAACACCAAGGAAATAGAAACAATTATTAAAAATTATAATCAACACCTGTATACCAATAAACTGAGCAATCTCTATGAAATGGAGGCATTCCTGGAAACCTGGAAACTGCCAAGCTAGAAACAGGAAGATATTGAAAACCTGAATGGGCCAATAACCAGTAACGAGATTGAAACAGTGATCAACAGCCTCCCAAAAAACAAGAGTCCAGGGCCTGATGGATTCCCAGGCAGATTGTAGCAATCATTCAACTAAGAAAATATACCTATACTCCTGAAGCTGTTTCAAAACATAGAAGCAGAAGGAAACCATCCAGACTTATTCAATGAGGCCAGCATTACCTTCGTCCCCAACACAAGGCAAAAAAAAAAAAAAAAAAAAAAAAATCCTATAGAAAGGAGAACTGCAGGTCGATACCCCTGATGAATATGAATCCAAAATCCTCAACAAATGCCTAGCAACTAGGATCCAACAATACATTGAAAGGATCATCCACCACGACCAAGTAAGATTTATCCGCGTGATGCCAGCGTGTTTCAACATTGGCAAATCAACTGACGTGATGGAACACATTAATAAGAGAAGAGAGAAGAGAGAAGAATCATAGGGTCCTCTCAACCGATGCAGAAAAAGCATTTCAGAAAATACAGCGTATCTTCCTGATTAAAACCCTTCAGAGTATAGGGATAGAGGGAACACTGAGAACCCTTCCCTTTAGATCAGGAACAGAACAACGATGCCCACTCTCACCACTATTGTTCAACAAAGTGGTGCAAGGCCTAGCAACTGCAATCAGACAACAAAAAGAAGTTAAGTGTATTCAAAATGGCAATGAAGCAGTCAAACTGTCTTTTCACAGATGACAGGATACTTTATGTGGAAAACCCCAAAGAATCCACTCCCAAATTACTAGAACTCATACAGCAATTCAGTAATGTGGCAGGATACAAGATCAATGCACAGAAATCAGTTGATTTCCTATACACTAACAATGCAACTGTAGAAAGACAAATTCAAAAATGACTCCTTTTACAAAAGCATCCAAAAACCTATGATAGCACAGAATAAACCTAAACAAAGAGGTAAAGTATACGTACTCTAGGTACTACAGAACACTGATGAAAGAAACTGAAGAAGACAAAAAAAGATGCAAAAACATTCCATGCTCATGGATCAGAAAAATAAACATTATTAAAATTTCCACACTACCCAGAGCAATCTGGAGCTTCAGTGCCATCCGAACAAAATTGCCATCCAATGATATTTTTCAACGTGCTGGAACAAAAAATCTTAAAATTTGTATGGAAACAGGAACATTCCCAAATCGCCAAGGAAATGTTGAAAAAGAAATACAATTTGGGACAATATGTTGCCTGATTTCAAGCTATATTACAAAGCTTTGATCACCAAGACAGATTGGGACTGGCACAGAAACACACATCTAGACCAATGTCACAGAATGGACAGCCCAGATATGGACCCTCGACTCTATGGTGAAATAATCTTTGTCAAAGCAGTCAAAAATATGCAATGAAAAAATTACAATCTCCTCAATAAACGGTGCTGGGGAAATTGGACAGCGACCTGCAGAAGAATGAAACTCGACCATTCTCTAATACCATTCCCAAAGAGAAACTCAAAGTGGATGAAAGAGCTCCATGTGAGACAGGAATCCATCAAAATCCTAGAGGAGAACAGAGGCAGGAACATGTTTGACATCGGCCACAGCAACTTCTGTCAAGATTCATCTCTAAATGCTGGTGAAAGAAAAGCAAAAATGAACTTTTAGGACTTCATCAAGATAAAAATCTTCTGCACAGCCAAGGAAACAGTCAAGAAAACAGAGAGGCAACCCACGGAATGGGAGAAGATATTTGCAAATGACACTACAGAGAAAGTGCTGCTATCCAAGATCTATAAAGAAATTCTCTAACTCAACACACAAACAACAAATACTCAAGTCCAAAAATGGGCAGAAGACATGAACAGACACTTCTCTGAGGATGACATACAAAAGGTTCACAGACATGAAAAATGTTCATCATCACTAGCCATGAGGGAAAATCCAATGAAAACCATGCTGCGATACTCCCATACACCAGTTAGAAAGGCAAAAATGGACAGGGAAAGACACAACAAATGTTGGAGAGGTTTTGGAGAAAGGAGAACCTTCTTACACTGTCGGTGCGAATGCAAGTTGGTACAGCCACTTTGGAAAACAGTGTGGAGGTGCCTCAAAAAATTAAATATAGAGTTACGCTGACCCAGCAATTTCACTCCTGGATATTTTCTCCAAAGACACAGATGTAGTGAAAAGAGGGTCCATATGCACCCCAAAATTCATAGCAGCAAAGTCCGCAATAGACAACTGAAATAACAGGAACAAGTGTAAGGAATGGCATGGAGGTATAAGGAGAAGGAAGGCAAAAATGAAGGTCGGGGGGCGGATCGGAGGAAGAGATGAACCTGAGATACTATGGACCGTGAGAAACAAAATGGAGGTTTCAGAGGGGAGATGGGTGGGGTGATGGTTTAGCACAGTGACTGGTATTAAACAGGGCACATACGGGGCGCCTGGGTGGCTCAGATGGTTAAGCGTCTACCTTCGGCTCAGCTGATGATCCCAGGGTCCTGGGATCGAGTCCCACATCGGGCTCCCTGCTCAGCATGGAGCCTGCTTCTCCCTCGGACCCTGTCGCCTCTCATGCTGTTTCTCTCTCGCTCGCTCTCTAAAAAGTAAATTAAATCTTAAAAAAAAAAAAAAAATGGAGGGCACATACTGCAGGGATCACTGGGTGGTTTACGAAACAATGTATCATGGAATACCACCTCAATAACTAATGATGTATGGTATGGTGACTAACATAACATAATAAAATTAAATGTAAAAAAGGAGGCTGAAGCAGTAATCAAAATGACCCCCAAAAAAAAAAAAAAAAAAAAAAAACAGGAGCAAATCATTTCACTGGTAAAATCTTCTAGACATTAAGGAGGAGATCATGTGAATTCTTTTTATCTATTCCAAAAATTGGAATAGATAATTTCAATATTCCAGCCATTGGAATAGATCATTTACAATACCCTGAAAACGAACTCAGACAAGGACATTATAAGAAACAAAGTATATACCATTTTACTAGAAGAAAGGTAAAAATATAATCCTTTCCTTTTTTTTGGGGTGGTTGTTACAGAACCCGGTTTTATTTTTAAATTATTATTATATTTTATTATTTTCAGTTAGCCAGCATAGAGCACACCATACGTTTTTGATGTAGGGTTCAGTGATTCATTACGGCATATAAAAACCAGTGCGCATCCTAACATGTGCCCTCCTCAATACCCATCACCTAGCTACCCCATCCTCCCCCTACCCTCCCTTCTGTAACACTCAGCTTGATTCCCAGAGTCCAGAGACTTTCATGGTCTGACTCCTTCTCGGCTTCCCATTCACGGTTCTCTCCCTTCCCCTCTGGTCTTTTATGCTATTTCTTATATTCCATATGTGAGTGAAACCATAGGCTAGTTGTCTTTCTCTGCTTGAGTGTTTCAATTTGCATAATCCCTTCCAGATCCATTCATGCTGATGTAAACGGTAGGTACTCATCCTTCCTGATGGCTGAGTAATATTCCACTGTATATATGGACCACATCTTCTTTATCCATTCATCTGTTGAAGGGCATCCCGGCTCTATCCACACTTTGGCTATTGCGGGCATTGCAATCCTTTCAACAGATGCAGTTTATTTTCCGCTGAATAAAACCAACTGGTAATCATGGCTATACAGACTACCAGGGGAATTTAGAATAAACGAATTGTGAGAAATAGTGCCGCCGAGTGCTCTTACTTAAGGGTTAGGTATAATGCAGAACGTCACTGTTTTGGAAACATGGTCTTCAAAAGGTGTTTAAGTTAAAGTAAGATAGAGTGAGCAATAATCCAATAGGACTGGTGTTTTGTTTTGTTTTGTTTTTTAATTTTAATTTCTTTGTTGTTATGATAATCCCCATACATTACATCATTAGTTTTAGACGTCATGTTCGATGATTCATTGTTTGTGCATAACACCCAGTGCTTTAGTACGGTGCTCTTTAGCCTCCATGTATTTGAGTTCTTTCTGACTCTCTTCCTGTGATTGAGTTCTAGTTCCAAAGCATTGTGGTCTGAAAATAGGCACTAAATGATCCCAATCTTTTGGTACTTGTTGAGATCTGATTTATGACCTGGGATGTGATCTATTCTGGAGAATGTCCCATGGGCACTAGAGAAGAATGTGTGTTCCGTTGCTTTGGGATGGAATGTTCTGAATATGTCTGTGAATCCATTTGGGCCAGTGTGCCATTAAAGTCTTTATTTCCTTGTTGATCTTTTGCTTCGACACTCTGTCCATTTCAGTGAGGGGGGTGTTCAAGTCCCCCATTATTATTGTATTGTGGTCAATGTGTTTCTTTTCTTTTGTCATTAATTGGTTCATATAATTGGCTGCCTCCATGTTAGGGGCATAGATATTTACAACTGTTAGATCTTCTGGTTGGATAGACCCTTTAACGAGGAGATACTGTCCTTTCTCATCTCTTATGACAGTCTTTGGTTTAAAATCTAATTTGTGTGATATAAGGATTGCCACCGCCGCTGTCTTTTGGTGTCCTTTAGCACGGTAAATGGTTTTCCACCCCCTCACTTTCAATCTGGGGGTGTCTTTGGTCTAAACTGTGTCTCTTGTAGACAGCATATCAACGGGTCTTCTTCTTTAATCCAATCTGACAGCCTGTGTCTTTTCTTTGGGGCATTTAGCCCATTTACATTCAGGGTAACTATTGATAGATAGGAATTTAGTGCCATTGTATTGCCTGTAAGGTGACTGTTAGTGTGTATTGTCTTTGTTCCTTTCTGGTTTATGTTGCTTTAGGGTCCTTCTTTGCTTAGAGGACCCCTTTCCAGAATTCTTGTAGGGCTGCTTTCATGTTTGCAAATTCCTTTAGTTTTTGTTTGACCTGGAAGCTTTTTATCTCTCCTTCTATTTTCAGTGATAGCCTAGCTGAATATAGTCTTCTTGGCTGCATATATTTCTCATTTTGTGCTCTGAATATATCCTGCCAGGCCTTTCTGGCCTCCCCGGTCTCTGGGAATAGGTCTGTTGCCAATCTAATGTTTCTACAATTATATTTTCCAGGTCTGTTGTCCTGAGCTGCTTTCAGGATTTTCTCCTTATCTCTGAGACTCGTAAGTTTTAATATTAGATGGCGGAGTGTTGGCCTATTTTTATTGATTTAGAGAGGGGTTCTCTGTACTTCCTGGATTTTGATGCCTATTTCCTTCCCCAAATTAGGGGATTTCTCTGCTATAATTTGCTCAAGTATACCTTCTTCCATCTGTCTCTTTCTTCTTCTTCTACGATCCCAATTACTTTAATGTTGTTTCTTTTTATGGAATGGCCTCTCGCTCGAATTCTGCCCTTGTGATCCAGTAAGTTGTTTATCTGTCTTTTCCCCAGCTTCTTTATTTTCCATCATTTGGTCTTCTATATCGCTGATTCTCTCTTCTGCCATATTTAGCATAGCATTTAGCGCCCCCATATTTGATTACACCTCATTAATAGCGTTGTTGATTTCGACTTGTTTAAATTTTAGTTCTTTTACTTCTCCAGAAACCGTTTCTCTAATGACTTTTTTTTTTTTCTACCCCAGCTAGTATCTTTAATGTGATGATTGTGAACTCTAGATCCGACATCGTACTAATGTTCCCATTGAGTAGGTCCCGGGCAGTCGGTACTACCTCCTGTTCTTTTTGTTGAGGTGCTTTTTGCCTTCTTGTCTTTTTGTCCAGAGGAGAATAGATTAATGAGAGAACAAAATGCTAAAAGGGTAACAAGGTGCCCGGAAAATATACTCTAAACACATCACAAAAGACCACAAAGGGTAGGAAAAGAAAGGGAAAGAGAGAAAAAAAAAAGCTAGCAAAAAAACAGAAAACAGAAAAAAATAAAAGATAAAGATAATAATAAAGAAAAACAGAACAAAAAAATGAAAGAAAAAAACAGACTATGATCAAATATGATCAGGGAGCTGTATAGATCAGTGCCACACACTAGATTTGGGGTATAGTTTGGTGTGTTAGAAGAAAGTGCCTCCCAAAATATTAAAGAAAAAAAAACTTATATATGTACAGAAATACGGTTTGGTATGATGAAGGGATGGAATATGACTGTAGAGATGGAAATTATAAAAAAAATTAAAAAAGGAATTGATAAGAAGTATTTGAAAATAGAAAGAAGAGGATTAAAAAAAAGAAGAATACAAAAAGCAGAGAGTCTGATCAGGCAGGGGAGTAGAAAAAAACATACAATAGAGATTTAGGGAATATTTTGATCTGTTAGAAGAAACTATCTCAAAATTTTAAAGAGAACACACACACACACACACACACACACACACATATATATATATATATATGCCAAAAATACGAGTAACTACAAACACCAAGGAAATAGAAACAATTATTAAAAATTATTATCAACAACTGTATGCCAATAAACTGAGCCATCTGGATAAAATGAAGGAATTCCTGGAAACCTGGAAACTGACAAGCTAGAAACAGAAAGTTATTGAAAACCTGAGTTGGCCAATAACCAGTAACGAAAATGAAACAGGGATTGACAACCTCCCAAAAAACAAGCGTCCAGGGCCTGATGGATTTCCTGGCGGATTGTAGCAAACATTCAACGAAAAATTATACCTATTCTCCTGAAGCTGTTTCAAAACATAGAAGCAGAAGGAAACCATCCAGACTCATTCAATGAGGCCAGCATTACCTTCATCCCCAACACAAGGCAAAAAAAAAACCTATAGAAAGGAGAACTTCAGACCGATACTCCTGATGATTATGGATCCAAAATCCTCAACAAATGCCTAGCGAATAGGATCCAACAATACATTGAAAGGATCATCCACCACGACCAAGTAAAATTTATCCCCGTGATGCCAGCGTGTTTCAACATTGGAAAATCAACTGACGTGATGGAACACATTAATAAGAGAAGAGAGAAGAGAGAAGAATCCTAGGGTCCTGTCAACTGATGCAGAAAAAGCATTTCGGAAAATACAGCATCTCTTCCTGATTAACACCCTTCGGAGTATAGGGATAGAGGGAACACTGAGAACCCTTCCCTTTAGATCAGGTACAGAACAACGATGCCCACTCTCACCACTATTGTTCAACAAAGTAGTGGAAGGCCTAGCAACTGCAATCAGACAACAAAAAGAAGTAAAGTGTATTCAAAACGGCAATGAAGCAGTCAAATTGTCTTTTCACAGATGACAGGATACTTTATGTGGAAAACCCAAAAGAATCCACTCCCAAATTACTAGAACTCATACAGCAATTCAGTAATGTGGCAGGATACAAGATCAATGCGCAGAAATCTGTTGATTTCCTATACACTAACAATGCAACTGTAGAAAGACAAATTCAAAAATGACTCCTTTTACAAAAGCATCCAAAAACTTAAGATACCACAGAATAAACCTAAACAAAGAGGTAAAGTATACGTACTCTAGGTACTACAGAACACTGATGAAAGAAACTGAAGAAGACACAAAAAGATGAAAAAACATTCCATGCTCATGGATCAGAAAAAAAGAACATTATTAAAATTTCCACGCTACCCAGAGCAATCTGTAGCTTCAGTGCCATCCCGAACAAACTTGCCATCCAATGACATTTTTCAACGTGCTGGAACAAATAATCTTAAAATTTGTATGGAAACAGGAAAGATTCCGAATCGCCAAGGAAATGTTGAAAAAGAAATACAAATTGGGGCAACATGTTGCCTGATTTCAAGCTATATTACAAAGCTGTGATCACCAAGACAGCAAGGGACTGGGACAGAAACACACATCTAGACCAATGAAACAGAATGGACAGCCCAGATATGGACCCTTACTCTATGGTGAAATAATCTTTGACAAAGCAGTCAAAAATATGCAATGGAAAAATTACATTCTCCTCAATAAACGGTCCTGGGGAAATTGGACAGCGACCTGCAGAAGAATGGAACTCGACCATTCTCTAATACCATTCCCAAAGAGAAACTCAAAGAGGATGAAAGACCTCCATGTGAGACAGGAATCCATCAAAATCCTAGAGGAGAACATAGGCAGGAACATGTTTGTCATCGGCCACAGCAACTTCTTTCAAGATTCATCTCTAAATGCTGGTGAAACAAAAGCAAAAATGAACTTTTGTGACTTCATCAAGATAAAAAGCTTCTGCACAGCCAAGGAAACAGTCAAGAAAACAGAGAGCCAACCCACGGAATGGGAGAAGATATTTGCAAATGACACTACAGAGAAAGGGCTGGTATCCAAGATGTATAAAGAAATTCTCCAACTCAACACCCAAACAACAAATACTCAAGTCCAAAAATGGGCAGAAGACATGAACAGACACTTCTCTGAGGATGACATACAAATGTTTCACAGACATGAAAAATGTTCATCATCACTAGCCATCAGGTAAAATCCAATCAAAACCATGCTGCGATACTCCCATACACCAGTTAGAAAGGCAAAAATGGACAGGGAAAGACACAACAAATGTTGGAGAGGTTTTGGAGAAAGGGGAACCTTCTTACACTGTTGGTGCGAATGCAAGTTGGTACAGCCATTTGAAAAACAGTGTGGAGGTGCCTCTAAAAATTAAATATAGAGTTACGCTGACCCAGCAATTTCACTCCTGGATATTTTCTCCAAAGACACAGATGTAGAGAAAAGAGTGTCAATATGAACCCCAAATTCATAGCAGCAAGGTCCGGAATAGCCAACTGAAGTAACAGGAAAAAATATAAGGAATGGCATGGAGGTATAAGGAGATGGAAGGCAAAAATGAAGGTCGGGGAGGTGGATCGGAGGGAGAGATGAACCTGAGAGACTATGGACCCTGAGAAACAAAATGGAGGTTTCAGAGGGGGGAGTGCTGGGGTGATGGTTTAGCTCAGTGACTGCTATTAAAGAGGGCACATACTGGGCGCCTGGGTGGCTCAGATGGTTAAGCGTCTACCTTTGGCTCAGGTCATGATCCCAGGGTCCTGGGATCGAGTCCAACATCGGGCTCCTGGCTCAGCAGGGAGCCTGTTTCTCCCTCGGACCCTGTCGCATCTCATGCTGTTTCTCTCTCACTCGCTCTCCAAAAAAATAAATAAAATCTTAAAGAAAAAAAAAAGGAGTGAACATACTGCAGGGAGCACTGGGTGTTGTACGAAACAATGTATCATGGAATACCACCTAAATAACTAATGATGTATGGTATGGTGACTAACATAACATAATAAAATTAAATGTTATAAATGAGGCTGAAGCAGTAATCAAACTGCTCCCAAGACTCACAAAAAGACAGGAGCAAATCATTACAGTGGTAAACTCTTTTGACCTTAAGGAGGAGTTCATGTGAATTCTTCTTATCTATTCCAAAAATTGGAATAGATATTTTGAATATTCCAGAAATTGGAATAGATCATTTACAATACCTTGAAAAGGAACTCAGACAAGGACATTATTAGAAAGAAACTATATAACATTTTACTAGAAGAAACATAAAAATCATATAATCCTTTCCTTTTTTTTTTTGCTTACTTGTTACAGAACCTGGTTTTATTTTTAAATTATTATTAAATTTTATTATTTTCAGTTAGCCAGCATAGAGCACACCATACGATTTTGATGTAGGGTTCAGTGATTCATTAGGGCATATAATAACCAGTGCGCATCCTAACATGTGCCCTCCTCAAAACCCATCACCTAGCTACCCCATCCTCCCCCACCCCCTCCCTTCTGTATCACTCAGCTTGATTCCCAGAGTCCAGAGTCTTTCATGGTCTGACTCCTTCTCGGATGTCTTCCCGTTCACTGTTCTCTCCCTTCCCCTCTGGTCCTCTGTGCTATTTCTTATATTCCATATGTGAGTGAAACCATAGGCTAGTTGTCTTTCTCTGCTTGAGTGTTTCAATTTGCATAATCCCTTCCAGATCCTTTCATGCTGATGGAAATGGTGGGTACTCATACTTCCTGATGGCTGAGTAATATTCCACTGTATATATGGACCACATCTTCCTTATCCATTCCTCTGTTGAAGGGCATCCCGGCTCTTTCCACACTTTCGCTATTGCGGACATTGCAAACCTTTCAATAGATGCAGTTTATTTTCCTCTGAATAAAACCAACTGGTAAGCATGGCTATACAGACTACCAGGGGAATTTAGAATAAATGAATTGTGAGAAATAGTGCCGCCGATTGCTCTTACTTAAGGCTTAGGTATAATGCAGAACGTCACTGTTTTGGAAACATGGTCTTTAAAAAGGTGTTTAAGTTAAAGTAAGGTAGAGTGAGCCCTAATCGATTAGGACTGGTGTTTTCTTTTGTTTTGTTTTTTAATTTTAATTTCTTTGTTGTTATGATATTCCTCATACATGACATCATTAGTTTTAGACGTAATGTTCGATGATTCATTGTTTGTGCATAACACCCAGTGCTTTAGTAGGGTGCCCTTTGGTCCCCATGTATTTGAGTTCTTTCTGACTTTCTTCCTGTGATGGAGTTCTAGTTTCAAAGCATTGTGGTCTGAAAATAGTCAGGAAATGATCCCAATCTTTTGGTACTGGTTGAGATCTGATTTATGACCTGGGATGTGATCTATTCTGGAGAATGTCCCATGTGCACTAGAGAAGAAGGTGTGTTCCGTTGCTTTGGGATGGAATGTTCTGAATATGTCTGTGAAGCCATTTGGGCTAGTGTGCCATTTAAAGTCTTTATTGCCTTGTTGATCTTTTGCTTCGACAGTCTGTCCATTTCAGTGAGGGGGGTGTTCAAGTCCCCCATTATTATTGTATGGTGGTCACTGTGTTCCTTTGCTTTTGTCATTAATTGGTTCATATAATTGGCTGCCTCCATGTTAGGGGCATAGATATTTACAATTGTTAGATCTTTTTGTTGGATAGACCCTTTAAGGAGGAGATAGTGTCCTTTCTCATTTCTTATGACAGTCTTTGGTTTAAAACCTAACTTGTGTGATATAAGGATTGCCACCGCAGCTGTCTTTTGGTGTCCTTTAGCACGGTAAATGGTTTTCCACCCCCTCACTTTCAATCTGGGGGTGTCTTTGGGTCTAAACTGGGTTTCTTTCAGTCAGCATATCAATGGGTCTTGTTCTTTAATCCAATCTGACAGCCTTTGTCTTTTTATTCGGGCATTTAGCCCATTTACATTCTGGGTAACTATTGATAGATAGGAATTTAGTGCCATTGTATTGCCTGTAAGGTGACTGTTAGTGTATATTGTCTTTGTTCCTTTCTGGTTTATGTTGCTTTTAGGGTCTCTCTTTGATTAGAGGACCCCTTTCCAGATTTCTTGTAGGGCTGGTTTCGTGTTTGCAAATTCCTTTAGTTTTTGTTTCTCCTGGAAGCTTTTTATTTCTCCTTCTATTTTCAGTGACAGCCTAGCTGAATATAGTCTTCTTGGCTGCATATACTTCTCATTTAGTGGTCTGAATATATACTGCCAAGCCTTTCTGGCCTCCCAGGTCTCTGCGGATAGGTCTGTTGCCAATCTAATGTTTCTACAATTATATTTTCCAGGTCTCTTGTCCTGAGCCGCTTTCAGGATTTCTCCTTATCTCTGAGACTCGTAAGATTTACTATTAGATAGCAGGGTTTTGGCCCATTTTTATTGATTTAGAGAGGGGTTCTCTGTACTTCCTGGAATATGATGCCTGTTTCCTCCCCCAAATTAGGGGAGTTCTCTGCTATAATTTGCTCCAGTATACCTTCTTCCATCTCTCTATTTCTTCTTCTTCTCGGATGCCAACTACTCTAATGTTGTTTCTTCTTATGGTATTGCCTCTCGCTCGAATTCTGCCCTTGCGATCCAGTAAGTTGTTTATCTGTCTTTTCCCCAGCTTCTTTATTTTCCATCATTTGGTCCTCTATATCGCTGATTCTCTCTTCTGCCACATTTAGCCTAGCATTTAGCTCCCCCATATTTGATTACACCTCATTAATAGCGTTTTTGATGCCGACTTGGTTAAATTTTATTTCTTTTCCTTCTCCAGAAAGCGTTTCTCTAATGACTTCCTTGTTTTTTTCTACCCCAGCTAGTATCTTTAAAGTGATGATTGTGAACTCTAGATCCGACATCCTACTAATGTTCCCATTGAGTAGGTCCCGGGCAGTCGGCACTACCTCTTTTTCGTTTTGTTGAGGTGCTTTTTTCCGTCTTGTCTTTTTGTCTAGAGGAGAATAGATTAATGAGAGAACAAAATGCTAAAATGGTAACAAGGTGCCCGAAAAATATACTCTAAACACATCACAAAAGACCACAAAGGGTAGGAAAAGAAAGGGAAATAGAGAAAAAAGAAAGCCAGCAAACAAACAGAAAACAGAAAAAAAGAAAAAGATAAAGATAAAAATAAAGAAATACAGAACAAAAAAATGAAAGAAAAAAACAGACTATGATCAAATACGATCAGGGTGCTGCATAGATCAGTGCCACACACTAGATTTGGGGTATAGTTTAGTCTGTTAGAAGAAAGTGCCTCCCAAAATATTAAAGAAAAAAAACTTATATATGTACAGAAATAAGGGTTGATATGATGAAGGGATGGATGATGACTGTAAAGATGGAAAGTATAAAAAATGAAAAAAGGAATTGATAAGAATTATACGAAAATAGGAAGAAGAGGATTAAAAAAAAAGAAGAATAGAAAAAGCAGAGAATCTGATCAGGCAGGAGAGTAGAAAAAAACATACACTAGAGATTTCAGGTATATTTTGATCTGTTAGAAGAAAGTATCTCAAAATTTGAAAGAGAAAACAACATATATATATGTATATATATATATATACATATATATATATGTTGTATACATATGTATATATATATATATATATATATATATATATATATATGCATGCCAACAATACGGGTAACTATAAACAGCAAGGTAATAGAAACAATTATTAAAAATTAATACCAACACCTGTATGCCAATAAACTGAGCAATCTGGAAGAAATGGAGGCATTCCTGGAAACCTGGAAACTGCCAAGCTAGAAACAGAAAGGTATTGAAAACCTGAATGGGCCAAAAACTAGTAAGGAGATTGAAACAGTGATCGACAGCCTCCCAAAAAACAAGAGTCCAGGGACTGACGGATTCCCTGCCGGATTGAAGCAATCATTCAACGAAAAATTATACCTATTCTCCTGAAACTGTTTCAAAACATAGAAGCAGAACGAAGTCATCCAGACTCATTCAATCAGGCTAGCATTACCTTCATCCCCAACACAAGGAAAAAAAAAAAAAAAAACTATAGAAAGGAGAACTTCAGACCGATACCCCTGATGAATATGGATCCAAAATCCTCAACAAATGCCTAGCGAATAAGATCCAACCATACATTGAAAGGATCATCCACCACAACCAAGTAAGATTTCTCCCCGTGATGCCCGCGTGTTTCAACATTGGCAAATCAACTGACGTGATGGAACACATTAATAAGAGATGAGAGAAGAGAGAAGAATCCTAGGGTCCTCTCAACTGATGCCGAGAAAGCATTGCAGAAAATACAGATCTCTTCCTGATTAACACCCTTCAGAGTATAGGGATAGAGGGAACACTGAGAACCCTTCCCTTTAGATCAGGAACAAAACAACGATGCCCACTCTCACCACTATTGTTCAACAAAGTAGTGGAAGCCCTAGCAACTGCAATCAGACAACAAAAAGAAAGAAAGTGTATTCAAAATTGCAATGAAGCAGTCAAACTGTCTTTTCACAGATGACAGGATACTTTATGTGGAAAACCCAAAAGA
>NW_023270984.1:0-31013 GCF_011800145.1 Mirounga leonina
TTTTTTTTTTTTTTTTAAGATTTTATTTATTTATTTGAGACAGAGAGAATGAGAGGGAGGAGGGTCAGAGGGAGAAGCAAACTCCCTGCTGAGCAGGGAGCCCAATGTGGGACTCGATCCCGGGACTCCAGGATCATGAACTGAGCCGAAGGCAGTCGCTTAACCAACTGAGCCACCCAGGCGCCCCTGTTTCTTCTTTTCTAATGTATGCATTTAATGCTAATTTACATGTACTCATTGTGCAATGGCAATTTATGTGGAAGGATGGTTTTAGCTGCATTCCACAAAATTTGAAATGTTTTTCTTTCATGTTTTAATTAATTTAAAGTATATTTTGAATTTCACTTGTGACTTCTTTTTTGGCTCCTGAGTTAATTATCTGCTTAATTTCTAAATATTTGATTTTTTTTCATGATAGTTTTCTGTTTTTGCTTTTAGTTCAATTCCATTAATATCTAAGTCTGTAAGACTTGAATACTTTTGAATTTGTTAAAGTTTGATTGCTTATTTATTTGTTTATGTATTTATATGTTTAATCATTATAAAGTATTTTTAATGGTCCAGAACATAGTTTATCTTAGGGAAGGTTCTGTGATCACTTGATAAAAGCTGTGTATTCTTTTGGTCATTTAATTTCCAAATATTCAGGAGATATTATAGAATTTTTTTTGGGTACTGATTTGAATTTAATTTCTTTTTTGCTAAGGAATATGGCATGCATGATAACAATTCTTAAGAATTCTTGTTTGTTTTTTTGTTTGTTTTTTATTTTGTTTTTGTTTTTGGTTTTTTTTTTTTTGGTCCTGATATGGTTTATCTTCTGAATGGTGCATATTACATATGTATTCGGAGAGAATGTGTATTATGTTGTTTTGTCATGAAAGACAAGTTGGTTAATAGTGCTTTTCATTGCCATCTATTTCCTTCCTGATTCTCTGGGTTCTTGGTAAATTGACTCCTTTATCATTATGTTTTGGAGCCCTTTATTCCTGTTCATATTTAGTTTTCTTTAGTCTGCTTTATCAGTATATTCACTCCAGTTTAGTTTTGATCAGGGTTTGCATGGGATATTGTTGTCCATCCTTTCACTTGGCATAGATATGTCTTTACATTTAAAATCATTTTTTCTTTTTGTAGACAGCAAGCATATTGTGGTGTCTTGCTTTCTTACCCAATATGAACAGTCTTTATCTTTTACTTGTAGTATGAACCATTTATATTTAATAGAATTATTAATCTCATTTTCTCAAAGTGGTCTTTTTACAGTTTGTAGTTTGTATCACCATATTCAAAATTCCAGACAATACATTTGTTTGGTATTTTCTTAGGTCATTTTATTTTGTAAATAATATTTGAGGTATTTTATTTTGTATTCATCTCTCTCATTTTAATCTATTTGAATGACTTAGTTTCTTTTTTATCCCCAAATTGTTAATTTAATGGCCATTTTAAAACTATTGCTTTGTACAATGGTAGAAACATTCGATTGGCAACAGACCTATCCACAGAGACCTGGCAGGCCAGAAAGGACTGGAATGATATATTCAGAGCACTAAATGAGAAAAATATGCAGCCAAGAATACTATATCCAGCTAGGCTGTCATTGAAAATAGAAGGAGAGATAAAAAGCTTCCAGGACAAACAAAAACTAAAGGAATTTGCAAACACAAAATCAGCCCTACAAGAAATATTGAAAGGGGTCCTCTAAACAAAGAGAGAGCCTAAATGTAACATAGACCAGAGAGGAACACAGACAATATACAGTAACAGTCACCTTACAGGCAATACAATGGCACTAAATTCCTATCTTTCAATAGTGACCCTGAATGTAAATGGGCTACATGCCCCAATCAAAAGACACAGGCTATCAGATTGGATAAAAAAAAACAAGACCCATCAATATGCTGTCTGCAAGAGACTCATTTTAGACCCAAAGACACCCCCAGATTGAAAGTGAGGGGGTGGAAAAATATTTACCATACTAATGGACACCAAAAGAAAGTTGGGGTGGCAATCCTTATATCAGACAAATCAGTTAAACCAAAGACTATAATAAGAGATGAAGGACACTATATCCTACTTAAAGGGTCTATCCAACAAGAAGATCTAACAATTGTAAATATCTATGCCCCTAACATGGGAGCAGCCAATTATATAAGCCAATTAATAACAAAAGCAAAGAAACACATCGACAACAATACAATAATATTAGGGGAATTTAACACCCCCCTCACTGAAATGGACAGATCGTCTAAGCAAAAGATCAACAAGGAATTAAAGACTTTAAATGACACACTGGACCAAATAGACTTCACAGATATATTCAGAACATTCCATTCCAAAGAAACAGAATACACATTCTTCTCTAGTGCCCATGGAACATTCTCCAGAACAGACCACATCCTAGGTCACAAATCAGGTCTCAACCAGTACCAGAATATTGGAATCATTCCCTGCTTATTTTTGGACCACAATGCTATGAAACTAGAACTCAATCACAAGAGGAAAGTCAGAAAGAACTCAAAGACATGGAGGTTAAAGAACATCCTACTAAAGAATGAATGGGTCAACCAGGAAATTAAAGAATAATTTAAAAAATTCATGAAACCAATGAAAATGAAAACACAACTGTTCAAAATCTTGGGATGCAGCAAAGGCAGTCCTAAGAGGAAAGTATATAGCAATACAAGCCTTTCTCAAGAAACAAGAAAGGTCTCAAATATACAACCTAACCCTACATCTAAAGGAGCCGAACAAGAAACATATGATCCTCTCAATAGATGCAGAAAAAGCATTTGACAAAGTACAGCATTCTTCCTTGATCAAAACTCTTCAGAGTATAGGTATAGAGGGTACATACCTCAATATCATAAAAGCCATCTATGAAAAACCTCCAGCGAATATCATTCTCAATGGGGAAAAACTGAGAGCATTCCCCCTAAGGTCAGGAACACGGCAGGGATGTCAACTATCACCACTGCTATTCAACATAGTATTAAAAGTCCTAGCCACAGCAATCAGACAACAAAAGAAATAAAAGGCATCCGAATTGGCAAAGAAGAAATCAAACTCTCAGTCTTTGCAGATGATGTGATACTTTATGTATAAATCCCAAAAGACTCCACCCTAAAACAGCTAGAACTCATACAGGAATTCAGTAAAGTGGCAGGATATAAAATCAATGCACAGAAATCAGTGGCATTCCTATACACCAACAACAAAAAGGAAGAAAGAGAAATTAAGGAATCGATCCCATTTACAATCGCACCCAAAACCATAAGATATCTAGGAATAAATCTAACCAAAGAGGCAAAGAATCTGTACTCAGAAAACTATAAAATACTCATGAAAGAAATTGAGGAAGACACAAAGAAATGGAAAAACGTTCCATGCTCATGGATTGGAAGAACAAATATTGTGAAGATGTCAATGCCACCTAGAGCAATCTACACATTTAACACAATCCCCATCAAAATACCATCCACTTTTTTCAAAGAAATGGAACAAATCATCCTAAAATTTGTATGGAACCAGAAAAGACCCCGAATAGCCACAGGAATGTTGAAAAAGCAAAGCAAAGCTGGGGGCATCACAATTCTGGACTTCCAGCTCTATTACAAAGCCATAATCATCAAGACAGTATGGTATTGGCACAAAAAGAGACATGTAGATCAGTGGAACAGAATAGAGAGCCCAGAAATGGACCCTCAACTCTATGGTCAACTAATCTTCGACAAAGCAGGAAAGAATGTCCAATGGAACAAAGACAGTCTCTTCAACAAATGGTGTTGGGAAAATTGGACAACCACATGCAGAAGAATGAGGCTGGACCATTTCCTTACACCACACACAAATATAAACTCCAAATGGTTGAAAGACCTCAATGTGAGACAGGAGTCCATCAAAATCCTAGAGGAGAACACAGGCAGCAACCTCTTCGACCTGACGCAGCAACTTCTTCCTAGAAACATCACCAAAGGCAAGGGAAGCAAGGGCAAAAATGAACTATTGGGACTTCATCAAGATAAAAAGCTTTTGCAGAGCAAAGGAAACAGTCAATAAACCAAAAGACAACTGACAGAATGGGAGAAGATATTTGCAAATGATATATCAGATAAAGGGCTGGTATCCAAAATCTATAAAGAACTTATCCAACTCAACACCCAAAGAACAAATAATCCAATCAAGAAATGGGCAGAAGACATGAACAGATATTTTTCCAAGGATGACATCCAAATGGCCAAAAGACACATAAAAAATTGCTCAACATGGTTCAGCATCAGGGAAATCCTAATCAAAACCTCAATGAGATACCACCTCATACAGGTCAGAATGGCTAAAATTAACAAGTCAGGAAATGACAGATGTTGGCGGGGATGTGGAGAAAGGGGAACCCTCCTACACTGTTGGTGGGAATGCAAGCTGGTGCAGCCATTCTGGAAAACAGTATGGAGCTTCCTCAAAAAGTTGAAAAGTAGGGATCCGAAGAGGTACATGCACCCCAATGTTTATAGCAACAATGCCCACAATAGCCAAACTATGGAAAGAGCCAAGATGTCCATCAACAGATGAATGGATAAAAAAGATGTAGTCCAGGGCGCCTGGGTGGCTCAGTTGGTTAAGCGACTGCCTTCGGCTCAGGTCGTGATCCTGGAGTCCCGGGATCGAGTCCCGCATCGGGCTCCCTGCTCGGCAGGGAGTCTGCTTCTCCCTCTGACCCTCCTCCCTCTCATGCTCTCTGTCTCTCATTCTCTCTGTCTCAAATAAATAAATAAAATCTTTAAAAAAGATGTAGTCCATATATACAATGGACTATTACTCAGTTATCAGAAAGGATGGATACCCATCTTTTACATCAACATGGATGGGACTGGAGGAGATTATGCTAAGTGAAATAAGTCAAGGAGAGAAAGAGGGATGGGTGCCTGGGTGATAGACATTAGGGAGAGTATGTGCTAATGTGAGCACTGTGAATTGTGTAAGACTGTTGAATCATAGACCTGTACCTCTGAAACAAATAATACATTATATGTTAAAAAAAAAAAAAAGAAGATAGTAAGAAGGGAAAAATGAAGGGGGGCGGAATTGGAGGGGAAGATGAACCATGAGAGACTATGGACTCAGAAACAAACTGAGGGTTCTAGAAGGAAGGAGGGTGAGGGGAGGGGTTAGCCTGGTGATGGGTATTAACGAGGGCACATATTGAATGGAGGACTGGGTGTTATATGCAAACAATGAATCATAGAACACTACATCAAAAATTAATGATGTAATATATGGTGATTAACATAACATAATAAAATTAAAAAAAGACAAAATGCAAAACAAAAAAAATCATATACTGTAATTTTCATTCATTTTCAGGAAATAAGTTCCTTTAATTTTCAAATCAAAACCACATTGAGATCCCCCCTTACACCAGTTAGAATGGCAAAAATTGACAAGGCAAGAAACAACAAATGGAGAGGTTGTGGAGAAAGGGGAACCCTCTTACACTGTGGTGGGAATGCAAGTTGGTACAGCCACTTTGGAAAACAGTGTGGAGGTTCCTCAAAAACGTGAAAATAGAGCTAACCTATGACCCAGTAATTGCACTACTGGGTATTTACCCCAAAGATACAGATGCATTGAAAAGAGGGGCACATGTCCTCCAATGTTCATAGCAGCAATGTCCACAATAGCCAAACTGCAGAAAGAGCTGAGATACCCTTCAGGAGATGAATAGATAAAGAAGATGTGGTCCATATATACAATGGAATATTACCCAGCCATTGGAAAAAATGAATACCCAACTTTTGCATCAACATAGATGGGACTGGAAGAGATTGTGCTAAGTGAAATAAGTCAAGGAGAGAAAGTCAATTATCATATGATTTTACCTATTTGTGGAACAGAAGGAATATCATAGAGGACCTTAGGAGAAGGAAGGGAAAAATGCAGGGGGGAAAATCAGAAGGGGAGACCAACCATGAGAGACTATGGACTCTGAGAAACAAACTGAGGATTTTAGAGGGGAGGGATGGGGGAATGGGTTAGCTCAGTGATGAGTATTAAGGAGGGCACATATTGCATGGAGCACTGAGTGTTATATGCCAACAATGAATCATGGAAAACTACATCAAAAACTAATGATGTACTGTAGGGTGACTAGCATAACATAATAAAAAAAATAAATACGGTTTCAAATTCCTTAAAAAAATAAAAGTTTTCATGCTGTGACACAGACAGGTATATGTAGGAAATCCTCGTAGACCTTCTGAGTTGACAACATGGAACTGAGAGTCCTATAGCAAGGCACCAAGGGAGCTAGAATTCGGAGGGTGATATTCTAGAGAGGATAGAGCTGCCAAAACAGAGAGACAAGGGACACACACACACACACACACACACAGAGAGAGAGAGAGAGAGAGAGAGAGAGAGAGAGAGAGACAAGGGACACACACACACACAGAGAGAGAGAGAGAGAGAAGGGAGGGGGCTTGGGAGGGAAGGAGAGTGAGGAGGTGAGGGGGAAAGAAGATAAGGGAGAAGGAGAGTGGGGGAGGGAGAAGGGAGAGAGAAGGAGACAGAGGAAGGGAGAAGGATGGAGGAGGAAGAAGAAGAGGGGAGAGGAGGGAAGGGGCAGAGAGAGGGAAGGGGAGAGAGAGAGAGGCAGGGTGAGGAAGAGGGGAGGGGAAAAGGGGAGAGAGAAGAGAGACGGAGTATGAGACAGGACTTGAGAGAGAGCATGAGAGAGCATGAGTGGGACAGTGTGGGAGACAATGAGAGAGAGAGAGAGAGAAGGAAAGAATCAATGCTGGAAGGCTTCAAGGATCCTCCTAGATTGTTCATCAAAGTAGGGATCAATGTGTGCATGTGCTTTTGCGGAAACTACTTGAGGCTGGGTGGAGATTTACCTGGATGCATTAAGGAAGAGTGCCCAGTGCTCCCTGGGCCAGGCACAGTGCCCCTTCTCCCAGCTGGACAACCTGGGCAGGTTCTGGTTCACAGGGCAGGACACTGGCTGAGGACTTAGGAAGATCTTGCCTCGGTAGTGGGACATAATTAGCCTTACACTGAGCACTGTTCCAAGCCTGCCTAATAAACCATAACTGTAAGAATAAAGTCCCCAAGGAAAACATCCAAGAGAAACTAATGTTTTGTTTAGAATTTTATGTCTCTGCTAACATGAGAGATTGGTCTGATTATTGTTCTTGTGATGCTCTTGTTTCATTCTGGTTTAAGGGTTATGCTGGGTGCATAAAATGAGTCAGGAAGTATTTTAAGTTCCCCTCATCCCTGAGCTGTTTATTTATGATTGGCACTACATTTTGATTAATTTTTATTCTGTATCATTGATAACGTTATATAGGAATAGAATTTTGTTTAAAGATAGTAAATGATTCATTTACTTAAAAGTATTAGGTAATTCCAGGTTTTGTTATTTTTCTGTGTCTCTTTAGAAGGCTGTGTCTTTCATAGCAGAGCTCCACTTTCTAAATGGGCAAGTATACTGTCATAAATTCATTGGTGATATTCTTTTATTATCTTTTTCAGATCTGTAGACTACATTGATGACACCCTTTTCATTCTTGATTCTGATCCTTTGTTCTTTATCTTAGTTTTTCTTCATCCATTTTGCTAGGAACATTAATTTTATGAACCTTTCAAAGAACCAATTCCTAGATTTATGTATTTTCTCTATTTTTCAGTAAAATTCAATTTCAATGATTTCTGTCTTTTATTTCCTATTTCTTTTCTACAGTGTTCTCTGGGTTTATTTTGTTTTTCTGTTTTCAATTTTTTGAGATGGAATGTTAGTTCACTTCTTATAATCTATCTTGTTTCCTAATACTTGCAGATAAAGCTACAGATTTCATTCTACACACTCGTTTAAATGATTGCGAAACACTGTTATATTTGGGTTGAATTCCATTATGTATATTCTGTATGATTTAAGTCCTTTGAAATGCATTCCAACTTGTTTTCTGGCCGAGGGTAGTGTCTATTTTGGTGAATGTTCCATGAGCACTCTGAGGTAAGTGGAATCCTCCTACAGTGTTTTCTCCCTCCCTACTCCCATACTAATACAGGTTCTATCTACTTGCCTGTGTGCCGCTGTGTTTCAAACTCAAGACTCTTCCCCTTAGGGAAGAAGCTTGCTTTATCTACATTTGAGACAACATTTAAATGGGTTGTATGAAATTTGCTTTCATGATGTTCTGGAAGTCAGTTCAGGTGTCTGTGTGCAAAGACATAGCTTAAACCTAACTGAAATAGCTTTGCCTATTTCATGCTTGAAAGAAGAGAGTTTTTACATATTTTATTTCTGTCCACACTGGACATTTCTCTTTCGGTGATTCAATCTCAAGTTGTTCTTTGGGGATTCCATGTTCTCCCCCTTTGACCCCCAGAGGACATGTTTCTTCAAGTTCTGTTGTACATGGTGATTATCTTGGTGGCATCTCTGGAGATGCAGGTCTACCCTCAAAATTATGATGAAGGTCCCAATTAATTTAATTAGGGAAGAATCACTCTTGGAGATGCACCAATGAAATGACTGAGTAGTGCTTGTTGTGGTTCAAATGCAGATAAAATGTTTACACACCTTTGTCTTGACCTCAGAGAGTATTTGTATCAGTGTTCATATGACTGGCTTTTTCAGGAATCAAATGATGGACTCAGAACATAGTGAAGTATCTATGTGAAATTATTCTCCATCATTCAGGGAATCCAAAATTTAACTATACTTCATGAAGACAAACCAGTATAAATGATTGAGAATTGACTGTCATAAAGGCTACTTCACTATTTTACCTATATTGGCATGAAAAAGAAACCACACAATCTTTATTTAAAGAATTCACAATTTTCTCTCCCATAAAGTTGTGTTTTTTTTTTAACCTCAAGATATTGGTTTAACATTTGCTTGTTATTAGTGCAAATTATGCCAACAATGAAGATTTTGGGTCTCTGTTCACAGCCAATATTCAGGCTTGTTTAGATTACAGGAGCTTTGTATTCATTTTGAAAATCCCAGCAATTTAAGAAGTAACCTTTTTCTGAAAGACTGAAATGAATACAACTTTCTGCGAACGTGGAAAGCATTGTTCACACGGAGACAGTTCAAGGTCCAGTGATGGTGCATGTGTTTTCTTGGTCTGTGTGCACAGAGATGGCATCAATGCACAAAAGAGAAGGGAGAAGGGACTGCAACCCTGGATTGAATGGTGTTTCAGCATGCAGGTAACTCAGGAAGTGTAATCAGATGTAAGACTCCAAAGTAGTCTTTACATTTTACATGTTGACGGTGCTGGAATTCAGTTTTTTAAAAGTTCTCCTGTGTGAATCTGATAATCAGCTATATTAGGGATTCTTTATGGTTACTAGACTATATGGAAATTAGCTCAGTTCTGTAACACTCTTTTTGGCTATTTTCATATATAAAGATACAGAATAAATATACTTTCTCTAACATCAGTGTTTTTAGAAACTAGTTTGAGGTTTAAGGATATTTTGATGGGCAAGATACTTCTAACTCTACAGATGGTTTCAGTTGACATGTTCTCTGAACATTGTTTGCTGATCTGTGAAAGTTTAGAGGATGGTGTAGCATCCACAGACTTGAATGAATGATTTTGAAGAATCCAAAGTCACACTTTCATAAGCAAGCAATTACTTCAGTTCCTATGTTTCTGTTCACAGGTGAGTTTCAGCATCACAGCATATGTATGTTGCCTATTCCTATAAATGCTTCCTTATATGATTTACCCTCTTGCCATTGGTTTCTTTGTATTCTAATTTGCTTAGAGCTCTGTGTCTGATATTAACTCTGTGTATGTCCTCTGAAATGTAAAATTTCCCCCCATCTACATAGATCTATTGATGCCATGGTATCTTTTTAAAGTCCTTGAGATGTTTTGATATTGTAAAATATATCATAATTTCATTTATTAGTTAAGAGGACTCTAGAAGTTATAAAGTCATCTCTTTTTTTAACTGGGAAGTAAATAAAAATCTTGTTTTAGTTTTTCATTAACCTTAATCCATTTAAATTTTTATCTGAGGAATTCGCCATATGTATAATTTTACTAGCTTCCTGTTAAAAAGCTGGTTGTAGCAACCCATTTATTTATTAATGTGTCCTTTTCCCACAGTGTCTTTAATGACTTATCTCTGCCTTGGTCTGCAAGACTGCTGAGGTTAAGGAGCCTTGTATTTTAATTGCTGAAAGTACTGGAACATAAGAAATTATAATGCCTATTTGTTGAAAGAAAAAAGAAATTGTGTTAAGATTTCAGGAAGTCGCCCGTAATCATTATATTCATAGCTAATTTTATCTTGAACTGTGAAATAAGGACATGCAAAAGAACATATGGAACACAGAAACAATGTGACTGAGTTTGTTCTCTTGGGGCTCACCGAGAGCCTCCAAGGTCAGAAAATATTATTTGTTGTGTTTTTGATCATCTACATCATGACAATGGTGGGCAACTTACTCATTGTGGTGACTGTGGTGGTCAGCCCAACCCTGGATGCCCCTATGTACTTCTTTCTTGGTTACTTATCATTTATGGATGCTGTTTATTCTACTACAGTTACTCCAAATATGATTATAGACTTACTCTATGAGAAGAAAACCATTTCCTTCCAAGCTTGCATGTCCCAGCTCTTTATAGGGCACTTATTTGGTGGTGCTGAGATTTTACTCCTGGTGGTCATGGCCTATGACCGCTACGTGGCCATCTGCAAACCGTTGCATTATTTGACAATCATGAATCAATGGCTGTGTGTTCTCTTGCTGCTGTTGGCCTGGTCTGGAGGGTTTTTGCATGCTGTAGTTCAACTTCTCTTTGTTTACAACCTTCCCTTCTGTGGTCCCAATGTCATCGACCACTTCATCTGTGACATGTACCCATTATTAAAACTTGCCTGCACTGACACCTACATTATTGGCCTCACTGTGGTTGCCAATGATGGGGCAATCTGTGTGGTCATCTTTACAGTCTTACTCCTTTCCTATGGGGTCATTCTGCACTCCCTGAAGACCCATAGTCAGGAAGGGAGGCGCAAAGCCTTATCCACCTGTGGCTCCCACATTACAGTGGTGGTCCTCTTCTTTGTCCCCTGCATTTTTATGTATGTGAGACCTCCTTCTACCTTACACATCGATAAATTCTTGACTGTGTTTTACACAGTTATCACCCCTATGTTAAACCCTCTAATCTATACGCTGAGAAATGGAGACATGAAAAATGCCATGAGAAAACTGTGGACCAGAAGAAGAAAATGAGGCCAAAGAGAAATGTGTTACCTTTTTTCAATGAAGAGTTGCTCCATCCAGGAAAGGATTATGTATTTGTAATGAATTTCACCTCAGGTTTAATGAACTTGCGTATGAAGAAAGCATTTGAGATGTAAATACTTCTAATGATCACAAAAGATTTCTAAGATTTTCATAAATTTTTAGGAAAATAGATGTTTAGCTTTTGGGCATAAAATGTCTTTGTTGAAACTATAGGCTTATGTTTTATGTGATGAGTTATGCTATAGTCAATATTGGACCTTTATTTCATTAGTGGACAATTTTCACATGCTTTTCTTTTACATAATTGTTCTTTTTCAGAATTAATAGTGCCCATTACATATTTTAGAGAGAGAAGTTAAGAAATGGTACATAAAGACTTGGTTCACTCCTCCCATACAAAGTCAACTCATTTGATACTTGAAGTATATATCTTATTTTTGTATCTGCAAGATATTTAAGTATATCATTTTATTCACAGTGCTAAGCACAAAGGATTGAAAAGGAATGCTGCTTCCATATTGTAATATTAATCATAAAGAAGTTAAGTGAAGAAAAAAATCTGAACAAAAGATGTAGATTTAATAAGTAAGATTTACTTATTTTTCTGAGTGGGCACTCCTATTGTCTCCTCACATGGAGCAGCTTTTTTTGGTGTTATATTTTCATTGAGATTATCCATTAGTCTTCCCTGATAGTTTAGAATATCTGATAACATCTTGGCCATTTTTCAGTATCCCCATCTCTACTTTTGCTTACAATGTTTCATAGCCTTCTTTAGGGACCTAGGCCCTTCCTTTCATATGTGGAATTACTATAATGCATAATTCATGAGCTTCAAGTATGCAATACAGAACCTGACACCAGATATTTTGGGTGATATCATTGTTAAGAAAGATGTTGACATTATGGCATGTCATTCTTACCTCTGCTGTTAATGGAATGTAGATTATTAGGCAATAAAGAGGCCATAATATGGAGACCTCTTTCATAAGCCTCCTCTCTCTGAATGAGGTTTGAAAGAAAATATTATCTGCCTCTAATAGTGTAGGAAGCATGTAGTCAAAGAAACTCATGGTTCTGCCTCCCTTATTTAGTCTGGATTCATGATCCCTGGCTATGGGGAATGGAACCTTTTCACTGATAAGTCACAGTGTAAGAGAAACTTTACATCCCAATTTTTATCCCAATTATTATTACATGGAATTTTCTTACATCATCTCAAAGTCTTCCCAAACATGACACTATTCATTAAATAATAGTAAACAGAAGTTAAATAATTAAGTCATCTACTTTTGGATGTTGCTATAGACTGAATATTTGTGTTCCTCCCAAAATTCATTAAATCCTATATAATACATGGTATTTGGAGGTGAGGTGTTTGGGAGGTGATTAGGTCATGAAGGTAGAGCTCTCATGAATGGGACTAGTGTCTCTTTAAAAAGAGACACCACAGACCTCACTTGCCTTTTCTGCCATGTGAGGACACAGCAAAAAACAGTTATCTATGAACTAAGAAGCAGGCACTCATTAGACGTGGAATCTACAAGTGTCTTGATCTTGGACTACCCAGGCCCCAGAACTGTGAGAAATTGACTTTTGTTGAAGCCAATCAGCCCAAATGGACTTAGACATTTACTTAATTTCCAAATTTGTGTAGTTATTTCAAGTGATTAGATAAAAATCTTGGTTAATTATCTATGTTAATTATTCTGTATGTTCCCTTAAGCCAGGGAAAGTTACTTGTCTTTGTACTCTGTATTTGCACAATGTCTGATGTAGAATCCACTCCATGAACTCTCTCAGGTACTTGCATTCTTGAATTCTTGATCTATTGGAGAGGTTTTTTTTTTTAAAGATTTTATTTATTTATTTGAGAGAAAGAGCAGGAGCAGAGGGCAGGGCGGAGGCAGAGGGCAGAAGGAGAGGGAGAAGGGAGCTGAGCAGGGAGCCTGATGCAGGGCTCGATCCCAGGACCCTGAGATCATGACCTGAGCCGAAGGCAGACGCTTCACCGACTGAGACACCCAGGCACCCCTCTATTGGAGAGTTTTTACTGATGAATTTTGATGAACTCTTTCTACATTAAGTATGTATATTTGCTACAGTAGTCTTCTTTTATATTTGCTCAAAATATTTATTTTATTCATGTTGTACTTATAGGTGTTTTTCTATAATGATGTTCTCATATCCTTTTACTCTTGATTTCTTCTATCACATCACTCTTGGAAAATTTCATTTACTTTCATTTGGTGAATTCATAAATTTAACATCTTTCTAAAAAATAAAAATAACTCTCAAAAAGTTTTCTTTTTAAATGGTCTAGGATTTATTTTTGTTTGTGATGAGGACATACCTAAGCCCATTTTCCTCTAATAGGAAAAATAATCTGCCAAAGTTATTATTAATGTTAGTAATAATTTAAAATTTTCTATTTAATATGTCAAATTTTATACAATTAGTATGTTTGATTTGGGGCCCATTTCCCCTCCTCTGTTGCTCCCTTCACCCCCTCCTCCCTCTGATCCTCCTTTTCCTTTGGTGTATTTCCCTACTACTAACATTCTATGTCAGTAGTTAAGGATTTTAACGTGTATTAAACCTTGTAGGAATAATCTCCCTTAATTACTCAGCCTATTCAAGTCTCTTGCAATTTCTAAATACTTACTTTTCCTGATAAACTTTGGGATTATTTTGTGAAGTTTGAAACCTTCCCATAAAACTATATTTAGAATTTCATGACCCTCCACATTGATTTTGAGGAAAATGGTATGTTTTCATATCTTGTTTTCCCATCCAGAATGAGACATATATTGTGAAGGCTTGATCAATGTCTCAATAAAATTTTGTAATCATTTCCATAGAGTACATAAATCTTGCCTTTTGGTTTTCTTAATTAAAAAGCAGCTTGTCTTATTTACATTTGATTCACATTTTCTTTTTTTTAATTTAAATTCAATTAGTCAACATATAGTACATCATTAGTTTCAGATGTATTTATCAGTTGCGTATAACACTCAGTGCTCATCACATCACATGCCTTCCTTAATGCCCATCACCCAGTTACCGCATTCCTCCACCCCCCCTCCCCTTCCATAACCCTCAGTTTGTTCACATTTTCAATGAGCTGATCAGAAAGGGCTCTGTGTCTTTTGCTGGCATGAATTACAGCACAGTCCTGAAAGGCATGGGTGTATGTTTGTATACAACTGTTCATAGGCCTACATTAGACAATACACAAGTAGGTATCCAACCACAGAGATCTGTATCTGACCTCATGTAGCTCTGTATAACTACGTGTAGGTACATATTCAATGATCTGTAGGTCTGTATCCAACTTCATATGTGTGTCTATATGTGGACACACAGAGATCTGTATCTGACAACACAAGGGTGAGTATCTGACTACCCATATGAATGCATATGTGTATATATAAGTATTTGGTATCATCACACATAAGCCTGTATCTGTCTACACACAGCACTATATATTGCCATACACAAGTCTTTATCTGACTGCATATAGATTTGTTGAGGACTTGACTGAACAATTCTTCTGTCCCATGTGGCATGGACTGAGGTTCCTCTCTGGTATTCAGCTGATTAGGGGCTATTAGGGAGTGTTTAAGATGACTTTACTCATGTGAGCTGTGCCTTGGCAGGGATGGCTAGAAGACTGGGATCTTCTGGCTCCTTCTCCTTCTCCATGTAGCCTGTCTCTCCAGTGAGTATGTCAGACTTGTAAAATGGCAGTTCAGGGCTCCCAGAGGGAGGACACAGAAGGGATTAGGCCAGTTAAGATCTCATCCCATCCTGTCATGAGCTTGAAGTTCAGGATCTCAAGGTCTAAATCCAGACTGCTTCTGCACCAAATGAAAAGGCAACCTATGGGATTAGAGAAAATATTTGCAAGTCATATACCTCATAAGAGGTTAATATCCAAAATGTGAGAGGAATTTATACAACTAAATAGCAAATGCAAATCAAAACAAAAATTGATTAAAAAATGAGCAATGGGCCTGAATAGACATTTGAAGAAGACATGCATATGGCCAAGAGGAACGTGGAAAGGTGCTCAACATTACTAATCATAAGGGAAATGTGAATCAAAACCACAATGAGTTATCACCTTACATCAGTCAGAATGGCTAAAATTAAGAAGACAGGGGACAAATGTTGGCAAGAATGTGGATAAAGGGGAACCCTCTTACACTCTTGGTGGGAATGCAAACTGGTACAGCCACTCTGGAAAACAGTATAGAGGTTCCTCAAGAAGTTGAAAATAGAGCTACCCTATGACCCAGCAATTGCACTACTGGGTATTTACCCCAAGATACAGACGTAGTGAAAAGAGGGGCACATGCCCCCCAATGTTTATGGCAGCAATGTCCACAAAGCTAAACTGTGGATGGAGCCAAGATTTCCATTGACAGATGAATGGATAAAGAAGATGTGGTTCATAAACACAATGGAATATTCCTCAGCCTCCAGAAAGGATGAATACCTACCACTTACATTGACATGGATGGAACTGGAGGGTATTATGCTAAGTGAAATAAGTCAATCAGAAAAAGACAGTTATCATATGGTTTCATTCATATGTGGAATATAAGGAATAGTGCAGAGGATCATAGGGAAAGGGAGGGAAAACTGAATGTTAAGAAATCAGAGAGGGAGACAAACCATGAGAGACTCTTGACCCTGGGAAAGAAACTGAGGTTTGGGGAAAGGGAGGTGGGTGTGGTGATGGGGTTGCTGGGTGATAGGCATTAAGGAGGGCATGTGATGTGATGAGAACTGGGAGTTATATGCAACTAATGAATCATTGAACATTACATTTGAAACTAATTATGTACTATATGTTGACTAATTGAATTTAGATTTATTTATTTATTTATTTGAGACAGAGAGAATGAGAGAGAGAGAGCACATGAGAGGGGGGAGGGTCAGAGGGAGAAGCAGGCTCCTTGCTGAGCAGGGAGCCTGATGTGGGACTCGATCCAGGGACTCCAGGATCATGACCTGAGCCGAAGGCAGTCGCTTAACCAACTGAGCCACCCAGGTGCCCCGACTAATTGAATTTAAATGAAAAAAGATAAAAAGCTTCTGCACAGTGAAGGAAACAATCAACAAAACTAAAAGGCAGCCTACTGAATGGAAGATATTTGCAAATGGCATATCTGATAATAAAAGGTTAGTATCCAAAAACTATAAAAAACTTATCAAACTCAACACCCAAAAAATAAATAATCCAGTGAAGAAATGGGTAGAAAACATGAATAGACATTTTTTTCCAAAGAAGACATCCAGATGGCTAACAGACACATGAAAAGATGCTCAACATTGCTCATCCTCAGGGAAATACAAATCAAAACTACAATGAGATATCACCTCACACTAAAATTGCTAAAATTAACAACAGATGAAACAACAAATGTTGGTGAGGATGGGAAAAAGGGGGGAACCCTCTTACACTGTTGGTGGGAATGTATACTGCTAGAAATTTATCAGTTGTAGCATAATAGTACTAAATTTTGGCTGTTTTGGTTTACTTTAATGTTTTATATTGTATCTATTTCTGATCTTTTCATTACCTCTTTTTTTTTTACTTTGACATTAATTTAATCCTCTTTGTCTACTTAAGATAAAAGCTTAGCTCTTTTAGAACTTTATTTTTAACATGAGCATAAAGCTATGCATACATTTATGTAAGTTGAAAACAAGTAACTTTTGTGTAGCTTAGCACATAAGAAAGATCTTCAGCTAGTTCATACAGGTATTTGACTCTTTATCTATGATCCTTATGACCTAGAAGATACAATATACAACCAAACTTGTGGAGATGAACATGCTCAATGGAGCCCATCATAAGCCATGGGAAAATGAATAAGAGTGGAAGCCTTCAGAGACTTGATGTAGAAACAGGCTCTTGTTGGAAAATAATTTGTTTCTTGCAGAAACAGTCATCCAATTGATACTGGGCTGAAAATTAAGGGACTGAATTAATGAACTGAAAATCATTATGGTGTCAGTTGACATAGATTCAGGCCTTGATCAACAACATCCACTCCCACACAGAACTACAGAACTGTGACTACCTATCTTTTTATGAATTGCAACTTCAACCTCAGTAACTTCTCTCATCCTAAGGTCTTCTGCCTCTGAACCTCAGGGCCTCTTGTGTAGAGGTGCTAACAGCTAGAGATAGGACTTCCTTGGCTGAGGACATGATTGGATAAGTGAACCTGAGACTGGTTCTCCTTTTACTTCGGCTTAAATATGACTTGCCTTACCCAAATGCTTTCTTATATGAAACTCACAATTTATTATTTAACATTTTTTTTTTTCTGTTCAAATTAGAGGCTTTTCACGTATTTGGCTGTCTGCCACTCTTTCTTGGCAAGAGCCTAGTCTTTTTTTTCTCTAGTCATTGTTCTAGGGGAGAACACTGTCCAGAGGAGGTTACTTTATTCGAATTTGTTCCAAATATTCTCATAAGCTAATCCGTAATGGCCTTACATTCTCTTTCATTGAAAACAGTAGTGATGTAGAAAGCCATAGGCTGTGTCTGCACGTATAAGTGGAAAGATTATTTTCCTGATATAATGGCCCAAGAGATTTCTGAGAATTCAAATATCTTCCAGGCTGGAGTTTCTCTTAATCCCCTAGATGTTTCCTTGGTATATTTTCCTGTGTGACATCCTTCATTGCTTGTACAAACATGTGGAAGTGTCCAATTCTCTGGGATAAAGCTGGGGAAAGGTAGAAACATGCCTTCTATTTGGGAAGAAGTGGCCTTAGGGATATATTTTGAATGGATGAACAGGTAAAGAGTTCTCCTAATACCTGAAAGATTGCTCAGTCATTGGTTTTCCCAGTAGTTAAATTCCAGCATTTGTCTTTTTAGGCAAAGAGACAGATTAATATCCAGGGACACAATTGCTATCCTAATGATATAAGTAAAGGACTTTTTGGTTGCCTAATTGTGCTGACCAAGAAGAGATACATTCAAATAACTAATTTGAGATTTAAAAAAAATTGGGACAAATAATAGGCTTGGCCAAGTTAATTTCTACTAATTAGGCTAGTTCTTACACAGTCATCTGAAGAAACTATACTTACTTTATATAATTGTCTCTATATTTACTGTGTGACTCTATGAGAAATAAGGTCCACATGGGAAGGAACTTTCAGGTGATTTTCTCCCCTGTTTTCTTAATTGTTGTGTCCTCACTCATACCATGGTTCCTGGCATTAAATAGGTGCTCTAATATAAAACAATAATTAATAATTGGTTAGGTAAATAAATATTTAATATATCTGTTCACACTTCAAGGCTGACAATAAAATGTTAAATGAAATGAAAGGAAAACTTGCTATGGCAAGTGGGGAAATACATGATAAATTAATCTTCACTGGAATAAAATGCTTTCAGTGGTATTTTCTTCTTGACTGGTAATAGTCTCATAATTGTTCCAAAGTGATTTTTTCCCTTCATGTTACATCCTTTAGACCTTAAAAATGTGATTTGGTCTAGCATTGCTAGTACCTATAGATATTAAAGAAATTTTTTTTGGACAATCCCAGTGAATTTAATTAAGCAAGAATCAGTCTTGGACACTTTCCAATTCTGACTTAATAACATATGGTGGTCAGAAGGGACGAAATGTCTTGTGATCTCTGCCCTATTGGGAAGAAGATACTATCCTTTTAAGAGCTGATAAATTTTTAGGAGGTCTTTGCTAGGCTGAAAGCATACCCCCCCCCCCAAAAAAAAAGCATAAGAACGTCTCTCCTCAAAATTTGAACTCAACTGGTGTGGTCATACGAACATGATAGAATGAGAAGACTAACCAAGTATAATGTTATTTTTCTATTTTGAAGTTAGTAGGAAAAAAGTTACCCAAGAACAATCTCCTTGGAAATGGCTAGTTGCTATCTTCTTATGTAAAATTATGTTGCTTGTCTTTTAGAGAAATTATCCTAAGGTAGTAATGTTTTATTTTCTGTGTGGACCATGGAATTCCTTTTACATAATCTACAATGCAAATAAAAGCAATCTCCTAAAAAAATCAAGGAACCCCATTAGGAAAATGGACTGATAGCCAAATGAAATAAAATATACCATCAGGTAATAATGCAGCTTTTGCTTTCTCTTGTCATACTGGATGAAAGAAAAATTCCAGTCCCAGGAATGAGTAAAAAGTCTTTCTTCAGCTTGTGGACTTACCATCACAAGATAAGACTAACAGTAAATATTGGGATCCAGGCTTCTAAAGTGTGTGAATTTTTTTATTGTGTGAAAATTAAATTACTTTGAAATAAAGCAAACTTAGATTCCCATTCCAGTTTAATAACTTAAAAATGGGTGACCTTGGGAAAATGAATTAGATGTTCTAGCCTCAGTTTGTTCAAATATGAAATGGGGATGACAGTTCTTCGTACTGTAAATATGAAATGTGATTCATTGAGTTGTGAGTGTGTGATTGGAATCCACTGTAGGCATTGTGAACAGTGGAGTGATAGATCAGAATCATATTTATAAACAGATCATTTGAGCTGCCTCATGAGAACAAATTGATGGTAGCCGGAATGAAAAGGGAGAGATGTGGCAGGAGGCTAGTGTAGTGGGCTGGAGAAGTGGTGGTGGGAGGAAAATGATCAAGTTTGTGATCTATTTTAAAAGGGGTTAATAAGATTTGTTAAAGGTATCACTGTGTGATATGAGAGCAAGAAAGGCATGGTGGTATTTCTTGTCTGAGTAATGACTTGGAAGGTAGCACCATTTAGTAAGATGGAAAACACCTACATTTGTTGCTGAAAATTAAAAATGTAGTTTTATAAGTTCTGAATTAATATCCAATTGGAGATGTTCAGAGTTGGAGATATTGCATATATTAAGTTTAAATATTAAGGGAGAGACTCAACATTGGAATGGTTCCACATTTATTGGTCAGGAAAAGGGGGCATATCCAGCCAGAGATCCTAAGAAAGAAGTCTCGGTGAGGGAATAGACAATCCAGGGCAGTGACTTTCCATTCCTACTTTGATTCAGTAGGTTTGAAAATGTCAATTACCTGTAATTAGTCTCAAATATTTCACTTTTGTGACTTTATTTATTTTTATTTATTTATTTTTAAATATTTTACTTATTTTTGTAGTATTTTATTTATTTTTGTGAGAGAGAGAGAGCATGAGTGGGGGAAGGGGCAGAGGGAGAAGCAGACTTCCCGCTGAGCAGGGAGCCCAGTGTGGGACTCGATCCCAGGACCTTGGGATCTCACCCAAGCCTAAGGCAGACGCTTAACCGACTGAGCCACCCAGACACCCACTTTTGTGACTTTATAAATTGTGTACCTTTTCATGGAATTCCCTTGCCCTCTTTTCTTGTCCTTCCACTTTTTCTTTAAAACTCAGTGAAAGCATTGCTTTCTCCGGGAAGCCTTCTCTGATTGCTATTTGTTTGACATATTCCTATCCCTGACCTTCACATTGTGCAACTTTTTATAAAGACACATTAGTTTACATTGGTGATTATTATGTATGCGGTCACTGAGTGTAGCTTATTCAACTTGGGAATCACAACGTCTGTGACAAACAGGAACTCCTGCCACATTCTTTAAGTGAATGAGTCAATAAAAGATTAATCTTATAATGCATTTAAAAGTTTCCCCTCTTGTTTTGTAGGAAACCTGCTTCTAATATGTGAAGTCAGCTCCTATGCAGACTAGATAGAACCAAGAAACAATGTAACTTTGTCCTCTTGGGCCTCACCCAGGATCCAAAGAAACAGAAGATCCTTTTTGTTATGTTCTTACTCCTTTATATTTTCACTGTGGTGGGCAATTTGCTCATGGTGGTGTCTGTAACTGTCAGTAAGACCCTGGGCTCACCTATGTACTTTTTTCTTGGTAACTTATCATGTATGGATGTCATTTATTCCTCTTCTATTTTCCCCAGGTTGATTTCAGACTTCTTGTTTGGGGAAAATACCATATCCTTCCAATCTTGTATGACCCAGCTATTTACAGAGCACCTTTTTGGTGGAACAAAGGTCTTTCTTCTGCTGGTGATGGCCTATGACCACTATGTGGCCATCTGTAAGCCCTTGCATTATCTGGTGATCATGAGGCAGTGGGTATGTGTTGTGCTGCTGGCAATGTCCTTGGTTGGAGGTTTTCTCCATTCAGTAATTCAAGTTAGTACTATTTATGGGCTCCCATTCTGTGGTCCCAATGTCACTGATCATTTTTTCTGTGACATGTACCCTGTATTGAAACTGGTCTGTACTGACACATATGTTGTTGGCCTGTTAGTGGTGGCCAATAGGGGGATGTTCTGCAGTATCGTGTTTGTGTTCTTGCTCACCTCTTATGGTGTCATCTTGCACTCTCTAAAGAACCTTAGTCCAGAAGGGAGGCGGAAAGCCCTCCAGACCTGTGGTTCCCACATCACTGTGGTGGTCTTCTTCTTTGTTCCATGTGTCTTCATGTATGCAAGACCTGCTAAGACCTTTACCATTGACAAATAATTGACTGTTTTATACAGTCATAACCCCCATGTTGAACCCACTGACCTACACTCTGAGAAATTCTGAGGTGATAAATGCCATGAAGAAGCTCTGGAGAAGAAATGTCATATCAAGTAGTAAATAAGTGCATCATGAAGAAATAATTTAGAATTAGAGCCAATCTCCTCAAATGGTAAAGTCCATTTTAATATAAATGCATTTTCAGTAGGAGTCAATAAATAATTTGTAATGTAGTAGTAATGAAAGTTTTATGGCTACCCAGATTGTTATTTATTTTTGTTTTTTTATTCAGATAAATTAACATACAGTGTTAGATGAGTATCAGATACACAATAGCATGCTTTAATAGTTCTATGCACAGTGCTCATCATGATGAATATAGTCTTAATCCCCCTATGTAATGAGGTTGTCAATGGAATTTTTATAGTTACACTAATTTTTAACTAATTGTTTTTATTACTTTTATTCTCATTCTTATTTTTAGTTGGATTCCTTTTTTTAAACATGCAGTGTTTTATTAGCTTCATGTGTGCAATAAATTCCATTCATCACCCATTGCTCATAATGACAAGCTCACTCCTTAATCCCCATCACCTGTTTAACCCACCCCCTTCACTGGTAACCATCCGTTTGTTCTCTATGATTCTGTTCCTTGATTTCTCTCTCTGTCTTTCCCCTTTGCTTGTTGATTTTGTTTCTTAAACTCCACAGAGGAGTGACATCATATGGTATTTGTCTTTCTCTGACTGACTTATTTTGCTTGGCACTATACTCACTAGCTCCATGAATGTCAAGATTTCACCATACCCCTTCTTTATCCATTCATTAATTGATGGACACTTGGGAGCTTCCATAATCTGGCTATTGTAAAGAAAGCTGCTACAAATGTCGGGATGTGTATATCCTTTTTAAATTAGTGTTTTTGTATTCTTTGGGTAAATACCTAGTAGTGCTATTGTTAGATTGTTGGCTAGTTTTACTTTTGAGTTTTTGAGGGACCTCTGTACTGTTTCCTAGATGGCTGTAGCAGTTTGCATTCCCAGCAACAGTACATGAGTCTTCCTATTTCTTACATTCTCACCAACATCTGTTTCTTGTGTTGTTGATTTTAGCCATTCCGACCAGGTGTGAGGTGATATCTCATTGTAGTTTTGACTTGCATTTCCCTGAGTAAGTGATGATGAACATGTTTTCATGCTGGCCATCTGTATGTCTTTTTGGAGAAATGTACATTCATGTAGTCTGCCCATTTTAAAACTGGATTATTTGTTTTTTGGGTGTTGAGTTTTATAAGTTCTTTATATATTTTGGATACTAGCCCTTTAGATTCCTGTGTTTTATCTTTGTTCTTTTTATTGCACTAGTTAACATACTGAATGCTATGTAGACTATCATCTTTATTCTATTTTGTTTGCATTGCATATGAAATTCTTAGTGTATTTTACTTTTTAAAATAAAAATGAAAGTATAATAGGTTGTAATAAATATTAAAAATGGAATCCATACAAAGTGAGAAATATTGAATAAACCTTTACCCATCTCTCACCATTGTCCCTATTCTTCTTCCATATGTAGTTATTGTGTTAAGATTGTGTTGTTTCTAAGATTGTTCAATTAGTAATCTTTGCTAATAAAATATATGTGTTGTGTTTATGTCTCTGTGTATAACTTTTGCATTTACTACTCAGCCTCCTGGAGATCTTTCCATGCTAGTCTATATAGATATAACTCATTCTCAGCTTCCTCAAAGTGCTTAAATCTCTTTATGAAGATACAGCAAAATTCATATTTCCAGTCCATGTCATGTTTTCCCCAATTTTATTTTTTGTGACCATTAACTCTACAATAAAGTCCTTTTGAAATTTTGTAAGTATGAGTTTTTAGAAGTGGAATTGTTGGATCAAATTGTACATGTATTTAAATGTTGTTGTTTGTAGTTATTGCCCAAATATCATCCATGAGTTTGTACGAAACTACACTACTTCTCTCAGTCTAGAAAATACCTATTTGTGCAAATTCTCAACCCTCAGTTCTTGACAAACATTTATAGGATTTGAGAACATGAGATTACTTAAAGAAATTGTGTTTCATTTGCTTACTTTAATTGAAACTCAATAAATGTAATTGAATTTGAGCATCTATTCACACTTAAAATGATTTCTATTCTTTTTTTGGTGAATTTCCCATTAATGACTTTTACCTGTTTTAGTGTATTACTGTTCTTTCCCATAGTGATTATTATGATTTAATAATACACTAAGGAAATTATCCCCTTTACCATTTATGTGTAATTACTATTTTTTCCAGCTTGTGATTTATTTTTGATGTTTTATAGTGTGCAGAGTATCTTTAAGTCTTTAAGTTGTCACATTTATAAGCATCTGTATTTCTTTATTATTCTTTTAAAGTCTGTAGGCTTGTATTATGTCCTCTTTTCCATTTCTGATATTTGTAATTTTGTGTGTTCTACTTTTCTAGATCAGTCTGGCTAGGAGTTTATCAGCTTTCTTGATTTTTTTCAAAGAATCAGCTCTTCATCGCATTTGTTTTTCTTTATCCTTTTTGTGTTCTAATTTCTATTGATTTATGTTTTACTTTCATTTTAACTATTTACTTGAATTTAATTTGTTCTTCCCTTCTCCCCAAATTTTTTAGATATGTACTTAGATAATTGATTTGAAGTGTTTCTTCTTTTCTTTTTTTTTTTTTTTTTAAGATTTTATTTATTTATTTGAGACAGAGAGAATGAGAGGGAGGAGGGTCAGAGGGAGAAGCAAACTCCCTGCTGAGCAGGGAGCCCAATGTGGGACTCGATCCCGGGACTCCAGGATCATGAACTGAGCCGAAGGCAGTCGCTTAACCAACTGAGCCACCCAGGCGCCCCTGTTTCTTCTTTTCTAATGTATGCATTTAATGCTAATTTACATGTACTCATTGTGCAATGGCAATTTATGTGGAAGGATGGTTTTAGCTGCATTCCACAAAATTTGAAATGTTTTTCTTTCATGTTTTAATTAATTTAAAGTATATTTTGAATTTCACTTGTGACTTCTTTTTTGGCTCCTGAGTTAATTATCTGCTTAATTTCTAAATATTTGATTTTTTTTCATGATAGTTTTCTGTTTTTGCTTTTAGTTCAATTCCATTAATATCTAAGTCTGTAAGACTTGAATACTTTTGAATTTGTTAAAGTTTGATTGCTTATTTATTTGTTTATGTATTTATATGTTTAATCATTATAAAGTATTTTTAATGGTCCAGAACATAGTTTATCTTAGGGAAGGTTCTGTGATCACTTGATAAAAGCTGTGTATTCTTTTGGTCATTTAATTTCCAAATATTCAGGAGATATTATAGAATTTTTTTTGGGTACTGATTTGAATTTAATTTCTTTTTTGCTAAGGAATATGGCATGCATGATAACAATTCTTAAGAATTCTTGTTTGTTTTTTTGTTTGTTTTTTATTTTGTTTTTGTTTTTGGTTTTTTTTTTTTTGGTCCTGATATGGTTTATCTTCTGAATGGTGCATATTACATATGTATTCGGAGAGAATGTGTATTATGTTGTTTTGTCATGAAAGACAAGTTGGTTAATAGTGCTTTTCATTGCCATCTATTTCCTTCCTGATTCTCTGGGTTCTTGGTAAATTGACTCCTTTATCATTATGTTTTGGAGCCCTTTATTCCTGTTCATATTTAGTTTTCTTTAGTCTGCTTTATCAGTATATTCACTCCAGTTTAGTTTTGATCAGGGTTTGCATGGGATATTGTTGTCCATCCTTTCACTTGGCATAGATATGTCTTTACATTTAAAATCATTTTTTCTTTTTGTAGACAGCAAGCATATTGTGGTGTCTTGCTTTCTTACCCAATATGAACAGTCTTTATCTTTTACTTGTAGTATGAACCATTTATATTTAATAGAATTATTAATCTCATTTTCTCAAAGTGGTCTTTTTACAGTTTGTAGTTTGTATCACCATATTCAAAATTCCAGACAATACATTTGTTTGGTATTTTCTTAGGTCATTTTATTTTGTAAATAATATTTGAGGTATTTTATTTTGTATTCATCTCTCTCATTTTAATCTATTTGAATGACTTAGTTTCTTTTTTATCCCCAAATTGTTAATTTAATGGCCATTTTAAAACTATTGCTTTGTACAATGGTAGAAACATTCGATTGGCAACAGACCTATCCACAGAGACCTGGCAGGCCAGAAAGGACTGGAATGATATATTCAGAGCACTAAATGAGAAAAATATGCAGCCAAGAATACTATATCCAGCTAGGCTGTCATTGAAAATAGAAGGAGAGATAAAAAGCTTCCAGGACAAACAAAAACTAAAGGAATTTGCAAACACAAAATCAGCCCTACAAGAAATATTGAAAGGGGTCCTCTAAACAAAGAGAGAGCCTAAATGTAACATAGACCAGAGAGGAACACAGACAATATACAGTAACAGTCACCTTACAGGCAATACAATGGCACTAAATTCCTATCTTTCAATAGTGACCCTGAATGTAAATGGGCTACATGCCCCAATCAAAAGACACAGGCTATCAGATTGGATAAAAAAAAACAAGACCCATCAATATGCTGTCTGCAAGAGACTCATTTTAGACCCAAAGACACCCCCAGATTGAAAGTGAGGGGGTGGAAAAATATTTACCATACTAATGGACACCAAAAGAAAGTTGGGGTGGCAATCCTTATATCAGACAAATCAGTTAAACCAAAGACTATAATAAGAGATGAAGGACACTATATCCTACTTAAAGGGTCTATCCAACAAGAAGATCTAACAATTGTAAATATCTATGCCCCTAACATGGGAGCAGCCAATTATATAAGCCAATTAATAACAAAAGCAAAGAAACACATCGACAACAATACAATAATATTAGGGGAATTTAACACCCCCCTCACTGAAATGGACAGATCGTCTAAGCAAAAGATCAACAAGGAATTAAAGACTTTAAATGACACACTGGACCAAATAGACTTCACAGATATATTCAGAACATTCCATTCCAAAGAAACAGAATACACATTCTTCTCTAGTGCCCATGGAACATTCTCCAGAACAGACCACATCCTAGGTCACAAATCAGGTCTCAACCAGTACCAGAATATTGGAATCATTCCCTGCTTATTTTTGGACCACAATGCTATGAAACTAGAACTCAATCACAAGAGGAAAGTCAGAAAGAACTCAAAGACATGGAGGTTAAAGAACATCCTACTAAAGAATGAATGGGTCAACCAGGAAATTAAAGAATAATTTAAAAAATTCATGAAACCAATGAAAATGAAAACACAACTGTTCAAAATCTTGGGATGCAGCAAAGGCAGTCCTAAGAGGAAAGTATATAGCAATACAAGCCTTTCTCAAGAAACAAGAAAGGTCTCAAATATACAACCTAACCCTACATCTAAAGGAGCCGAACAAGAAACATATGATCCTCTCAATAGATGCAGAAAAAGCATTTGACAAAGTACAGCATTCTTCCTTGATCAAAACTCTTCAGAGTATAGGTATAGAGGGTACATACCTCAATATCATAAAAGCCATCTATGAAAAACCTCCAGCGAATATCATTCTCAATGGGGAAAAACTGAGAGCATTCCCCCTAAGGTCAGGAACACGGCAGGGATGTCAACTATCACCACTGCTATTCAACATAGTATTAAAAGTCCTAGCCACAGCAATCAGACAACAAAAGAAATAAAAGGCATCCGAATTGGCAAAGAAGAAATCAAACTCTCAGTCTTTGCAGATGATGTGATACTTTATGTATAAATCCCAAAAGACTCCACCCTAAAACAGCTAGAACTCATACAGGAATTCAGTAAAGTGGCAGGATATAAAATCAATGCACAGAAATCAGTGGCATTCCTATACACCAACAACAAAAAGGAAGAAAGAGAAATTAAGGAATCGATCCCATTTACAATCGCACCCAAAACCATAAGATATCTAGGAATAAATCTAACCAAAGAGGCAAAGAATCTGTACTCAGAAAACTATAAAATACTCATGAAAGAAATTGAGGAAGACACAAAGAAATGGAAAAACGTTCCATGCTCATGGATTGGAAGAACAAATATTGTGAAGATGTCAATGCCACCTAGAGCAATCTACACATTTAACACAATCCCCATCAAAATACCATCCACTTTTTTCAAAGAAATGGAACAAATCATCCTAAAATTTGTATGGAACCAGAAAAGACCCCGAATAGCCACAGGAATGTTGAAAAAGCAAAGCAAAGCTGGGGGCATCACAATTCTGGACTTCCAGCTCTATTACAAAGCCATAATCATCAAGACAGTATGGTATTGGCACAAAAAGAGACATGTAGATCAGTGGAACAGAATAGAGAGCCCAGAAATGGACCCTCAACTCTATGGTCAACTAATCTTCGACAAAGCAGGAAAGAATGTCCAATGGAACAAAGACAGTCTCTTCAACAAATGGTGTTGGGAAAATTGGACAACCACATGCAGAAGAATGAGGCTGGACCATTTCCTTACACCACACACAAATATAAACTCCAAATGGTTGAAAGACCTCAATGTGAGACAGGAGTCCATCAAAATCCTAGAGGAGAACACAGGCAGCAACCTCTTCGACCTGACGCAGCAACTTCTTCCTAGAAACATCACCAAAGGCAAGGGAAGCAAGGGCAAAAATGAACTATTGGGACTTCATCAAGATAAAAAGCTTTTGCAGAGCAAAGGAAACAGTCAATAAACCAAAAGACAACTGACAGAATGGGAGAAGATATTTGCAAATGATATATCAGATAAAGGGCTGGTATCCAAAATCTATAAAGAACTTATCCAACTCAACACCCAAAGAACAAATAATCCAATCAAGAAATGGGCAGAAGACATGAACAGATATTTTTCCAAGGATGACATCCAAATGGCCAAAAGACACATAAAAAATTGCTCAACATGGTTCAGCATCAGGGAAATCCTAATCAAAACCTCAATGAGATACCACCTCATACAGGTCAGAATGGCTAAAATTAACAAGTCAGGAAATGACAGATGTTGGCGGGGATGTGGAGAAAGGGGAACCCTCCTACACTGTTGGTGGGAATGCAAGCTGGTGCAGCCATTCTGGAAAACAGTATGGAGCTTCCTCAAAAAGTTGAAAAGTAGGGATCCGAAGAGGTACATGCACCCCAATGTTTATAGCAACAATGCCCACAATAGCCAAACTATGGAAAGAGCCAAGATGTCCATCAACAGATGAATGGATAAAAAAGATGTAGTCCAGGGCGCCTGGGTGGCTCAGTTGGTTAAGCGACTGCCTTCGGCTCAGGTCGTGATCCTGGAGTCCCGGGATCGAGTCCCGCATCGGGCTCCCTGCTCGGCAGGGAGTCTGCTTCTCCCTCTGACCCTCCTCCCTCTCATGCTCTCTGTCTCTCATTCTCTCTGTCTCAAATAAATAAATAAAATCTTTAAAAAAGATGTAGTCCATATATACAATGGACTATTACTCAGTTATCAGAAAGGATGGATACCCATCTTTTACATCAACATGGATGGGACTGGAGGAGATTATGCTAAGTGAAATAAGTCAAGGAGAGAAAGAGGGATGGGTGCCTGGGTGATAGACATTAGGGAGAGTATGTGCTAATGTGAGCACTGTGAATTGTGTAAGACTGTTGAATCATAGACCTGTACCTCTGAAACAAATAATACATTATATGTTAAAAAAAAAAAAAAGAAGATAGTAAGAAGGGAAAAATGAAGGGGGGCGGAATTGGAGGGGAAGATGAACCATGAGAGACTATGGACTCAGAAACAAACTGAGGGTTCTAGAAGGAAGGAGGGTGAGGGGAGGGGTTAGCCTGGTGATGGGTATTAACGAGGGCACATATTGAATGGAGGACTGGGTGTTATATGCAAACAATGAATCATAGAACACTACATCAAAAATTAATGATGTAATATATGGTGATTAACATAACATAATAAAATTAAAAAAAGACAAAATGCAAAACAAAAAAAATCATATACTGTAATTTTCATTCATTTTCAGGAAATAAGTTCCTTTAATTTTCAAATCAAAACCACATTGAGATCCCCCCTTACACCAGTTAGAATGGCAAAAATTGACAAGGCAAGAAACAACAAATGGAGAGGTTGTGGAGAAAGGGGAACCCTCTTACACTGTGGTGGGAATGCAAGTTGGTACAGCCACTTTGGAAAACAGTGTGGAGGTTCCTCAAAAACGTGAAAATAGAGCTAACCTATGACCCAGTAATTGCACTACTGGGTATTTACCCCAAAGATACAGATGCATTGAAAAGAGGGGCACATGTCCTCCAATGTTCATAGCAGCAATGTCCACAATAGCCAAACTGCAGAAAGAGCTGAGATACCCTTCAGGAGATGAATAGATAAAGAAGATGTGGTCCATATATACAATGGAATATTACCCAGCCATTGGAAAAAATGAATACCCAACTTTTGCATCAACATAGATGGGACTGGAAGAGATTGTGCTAAGTGAAATAAGTCAAGGAGAGAAAGTCAATTATCATATGATTTTACCTATTTGTGGAACAGAAGGAATATCATAGAGGACCTTAGGAGAAGGAAGGGAAAAATGCAGGGGGGAAAATCAGAAGGGGAGACCAACCATGAGAGACTATGGACTCTGAGAAACAAACTGAGGATTTTAGAGGGGAGGGATGGGGGAATGGGTTAGCTCAGTGATGAGTATTAAGGAGGGCACATATTGCATGGAGCACTGAGTGTTATATGCCAACAATGAATCATGGAAAACTACATCAAAAACTAATGATGTACTGTAGGGTGACTAGCATAACATAATAAAAAAAATAAATACGGTTTCAAATTCCTTAAAAAAATAAAAGTTTTCATGCTGTGACACAGACAGGTATATGTAGGAAATCCTCGTAGACCTTCTGAGTTGACAACATGGAACTGAGAGTCCTATAGCAAGGCACCAAGGGAGCTAGAATTCGGAGGGTGATATTCTAGAGAGGATAGAGCTGCCAAAACAGAGAGACAAGGGACACACACACACACACACACACACAGAGAGAGAGAGAGAGAGAGAGAGAGAGAGAGAGAGAGACAAGGGACACACACACACACAGAGAGAGAGAGAGAGAGAAGGGAGGGGGCTTGGGAGGGAAGGAGAGTGAGG
>NW_023270985.1:0-11687 GCF_011800145.1 Mirounga leonina
GGTTTCCTTTGGGAACGAAGGCCCCTAAGATCTGGGGGACCGCTGCCCACACTCCCATATGGGGCCCTTTCCTCTAGTCATCTTCGCGCGGGCACACGTACGCACAAGGGTCTCTGCCTGTGCCCGCGCGCGAGCAAACACACACACTCACACACACACACACAAATTCCCCAGGGGCGTCCAAGGGGGCGTGGACCCTGGAGGGGACAAGGGGGAAAGAAGGAGGAGGTTGGAGGCAGCTGGGCCGTGGGCTGTGGGCATTGTCTCCTGGGAACATGCCCGGGGCCGAAGCATGGGGCTCGTGGGAGACATGCCAGGCTGATGGCCAGGGCGTCCCCAAGATGCCCAAGGTCTGTCACAGGCACCCACATTCTCGAGACAGCCCCCTTCCTACTCAGTTCACTTGGCTGGAGATGCTGCAATCCTGCTGTATCCCGATGTCCCCAGGATGTGGTCTCAGGAAAGCCGACAGTGAGAGCCGTTGCCTACACTGCAGACCTGGGGTCAGGTCCCACCCCTGACACCTCTGACCATTTGCCTGGAGGGGCCCAAAGGGAACACAGGGAGGCCCAGGCCAGCCAGGCCAGCCAGACACCGCTGTGATCCGACCGTGCAGCCCAGCGCCCCTCTGTGTGTGTGTGTGTGTGTGTGTGTGCAGAGGTCTCGTGCAGGGTAGCCCACCCTGAGCAGGAGCAGGGTGATGAGGAGCCAGATGCCTGGTGGGTGGATCATGTTGACACCCCGGGTCAAGGCTGGCTGGGTGGGAAGGGGTGTGCTAGGGCGGCCTCCTTCACCCCACGTTTGATCCGGAGCCCTGTCGATACATGTCACTGCACCCCGGGCGCAGGGCTGTGCCCGCACGGGACTGTGTCTGATCTGGGGGCAGCAGTGGGTCTGGGCAGGAGGACAGTGAGGACGGCCGGGCAGGGCTGTGATGCCTCCGGGCCGGGCGCCGCTCACTGTCTTTGCAGAGCCCCATGGAAGAAATTGGGGACAAGCTGGTCAACAGGAGCCTCACTCGACGGCTCCCCGGTGTGGGGCAGGTGCACCAGGCAGTCGGTAATGGCTGGTGCGGGCTCAGGGTGAGTGTGGGGACGAGGGCGCACCAGGACCAGGCTCGGGGAGGGCCGCGAGGGTCTCCTGCCCTGTCGCCATCCGGGACACTGACGACCCGGGGTGCCATGACGGCTGTGCCGCTTACGTGGCCATGATGTCAACCCAAGGGGTCTGGGCTGCTCCCTTCACAGACACACACAAAGAGACAAACACGCCAAACACACACACACACCCAGTCCTTCAAACAAACACACACACACACACACACACACACACACACCTGGTCCTTCACACACAGACACACACACCCGGTCCAGCCCCAGCCTTGGCCAGGTACAAAATCACCCTTCACGTACATGGAAGATGATCCGAACCAATTTGGATATTCTGTTGCATGTCAGGACACGGACAGAAATTGTCTTGCAATTTCTGTGTTGTGAATTGTCCCTCCTTTACCACAGATCAGCGCCACCGTGAACCTGAGTGGGCCCTGCCGCTGGGGGCGAGCCAGAGGCTGTGGGCGGTCCGTGCTGACAGTCTGAGGAAGCTGGTGGAGCCGGGCCAGGCCCTCTCCTGTGGCCCCTCTCCCGGAGCACTTCCCAGAGGAACGCCTCCCCAGCCCTTCCCACACCTGCTGCTCACCAAGGTGAGCAGGGCCCCCCGTCCCGGCCGGAGGCTCACCCTCACCTGCGGGCTATGTGTCTCGGGCCTGGCACGTCCCCTCTCCGAACCTCAGGTGTCTCCTGGGGACCCTGCGTTCCACGAGGCCAGGCCCCACACACGGGGTGCTGTCGGGCCTGTTGGGACCGCTCCCCAACCCTGGGGCCGGCCGACAGGGAGGGTCACCTGGGGCTGAGGCGTTTCCTCTTCACCGTGAAGGAGCTCTCTGCACCAAGCCTCAGTGTCCTTTGACACAGGCAAAGCCGCATTCCTGGCTGTGAGGAGGTTTCAGATTCCATCTGGGGCTCCCATCCTGGGTGGAGCCAGAGCAGGGATCCCTGGGGGCTGGCAGAGGGGCCCCAGAAACACTCAGACAACTGAAAGGTGCTGGCTGGGCTTCATAGACTCCACACATGGACAGGAAGCCCCTTCTACATATTTTCCATAATTCAGGGAACAAGGCAGACGAATGTCCCTGCCCCGCGGGCCTCTTTCTAGGTGGGGGTCCGCCGCTAAGCCGAGACGACAAAGCAGAGATGGGCACACGACGTGCCGTGCGACGCCCTGCCGGCCTCCACTACATAGGGATCCCTCAGCTCTCATTGTCCGAAGGATGACGGGCCCTAGGACGAAAAAGAGCCCTTGTCTCCGAGGTGGTGAGGGAACGCGGGGGACCGGTCAGGTGCGGAGCCATGGGTCTCGTGCACATCTGCCGCAGGGCTGGATCATGGTCCAGGAGCTGTGGGCAGGTCGTCTGTGCACACCTGGCCATGACACACCTGGCTGGCCCTCTCGGTGGGGAGGCCTGCGTGCCTGGTGCACCTGTCCCCCACCTACCCCTGGAGGAGTAGCCACGTTCAAGCCTTTCCATGTCCGACCCTCAGGGACATTTGGGAACCTGGGTCAAGAGAGGAAGGGACTGGCCCAGGACAACTGAGGGGTGCAGAGTCCAAGGAGCTGCTCTCAAGTCCTAGGCCTGTCCCAACCCTCCCATGAGGTTTGCTTTGGTGGTGAGATCCCCTCAGATCCTCGGGAAGAGCAACCCACCCCGTCCCATGTGGGGACATGACCTTGGCATCCCCCGGCACGTAGAGGCACATGCACATGTACACCCACCCCCACACACGCACTCACCCGCACACACACACCACACTGACTGGCCAGCTGTGGGTCAGAAGGGGAGGACACCTTGGGAGCGAGGTGGGTGACAGGGGGGAAAGAAGAAACGTGTTGCAGACAGCTGGGCCATGGGGCAGGGCATCAGGACTCCTGGCAAGGACCCAGATCCATAGCATGGGGAGGGGAGACAGGCCAGGCTGAGGGGCAGGGTTCCCCAAGGGGCCCAGGGGGGTTGCCAGGGCACTGGGAGAGGACAGGGTCTGGGTTCCGGTCTCCATCACCAGCCTGGGCACTTGGAAGCAGGAAGACATACCCACCCCCAAGTCGAGAGGGGCTCCAGCACAAAGGCCTCAGCTTATTCTTCTGTCACTTGGGCTGTAGAGATGCAGGGTCCCTAGGGTCCCACAGGCTTGTGGGAGAGCCTGTTGGCCTTGGATCTCCATCCCGACCCCCTGTACTCCCAGTCCTGGGAAAATGCTTTGTACTCCCTCGAGGTCCTTCGGAGCAGGGGACAGACTGGGGGCTTGGGGGCTGAGGACCTGGGTACGCAGAACGTGGCAGAGCACTGACCACTAGTCTGGGGACCAAGGCCAACCCCTCCTTGTTGCAGCCTCCGTGTCTCCATTTGGAAGAGGTTCCAGATTCACTGCTTTGGTCCAGGTGACAAGGCCTTAGGAAGGAATGGAGCACCGGGACAGAAGAGGGAAACACGGACAAGGGAGGATTCTGAGGTTTCTCACATCACCCCTGGAGTCCACAGATCCTGCTGCTGTGAGAGACACAGAGACAGAGACAGAAACAGAGGAGACAGAGAATGAACACACGACAGTGGGAACCAGAAGAAGTCACAGACTTTCCTCCATCAGCTTGGAAATGACATCCCAGCATTTGGCCCCATTGATTTCCTGAGAGCGCGGTCACAGAGGACACCCACCCCGGAGGGAAGGGGATTCCACAGGGATGTGTGAGCAGGATGCGGGAATGCCCGGGGACCACTGTGGGGACTGCCCAGCACATGGGCGCAGACGAGGCCCCGGGGCCTGAGCCTAAACCTAACGGGAGACCCTGTAAGTGTGCGTCACCAGAGGACAAGGTCGGAATCCGTTGATTGCAACCTTCTCACAGGGGCTGGGAACAGGCAAGAAGGGGATGGCTTTGCCCAGACCCCAGAGCAGACCCAGGCCCCTCTGAGCTGTGCTCCATGTCCCGCCCAGCCCCTGGCTCATCCTTGCATTGCCATGTTTGCCGCAGCCTCCTGTGAAAGCAGGTCCGGAATGTATGTAGAGGCCCTACCCATGATGGCGTCCGTAGGAATAGAAGCCAGAACACCCCACTGTGCAGATGGGGAGCCTGGGGAAGCCCTGAGGGACACAGGGTCTGTCCAGGGTCACAGCCCTGGGCACGCAGGGGAGCCCAGTCTGAAGCCAGCTCTGTGTCCTCACAGCGGGGACACCGGCTGCACCCAGGCCTTGGCGAGGCTGTGGGGGGGGCTGTGAGGGAGTTACTGAATGGATCTGGCATGGGGTGAGGGGGAGCATAGAGCCACCGCGGGAGGGGGCCCTCGGGGGCGGGCCTCACCCCTTGTGTGAGGAGGAAGTTGGGTAAGGGGACCCCAGGCACTGGTGACCTCACTTCCCTGACAACAGAGTCCAACAGAATTTGGAACCCAGGTAACAAAGGCACCCACAATCCAGGGACAGCCCCCTGTGCAGCTCATTTCGTTGGAGATCATCCAACCATGAACATGTGGGCTTGTTGCCTCCCTAAGGCTGGATGCTGCAGGCTGAAGAAAGCCCGCCCTGCAAACACTGGCCCCCGCTGGGGATGTCCGATCAGGGCTCCCCACCGCCTCTGGCCGTTTGGCCGGAAGGACCAAAAGGTGACACCAGGAGGCCCAGAGCCGGCCACCCAATCCCACAGGGTCTAATCCACCTGTGCAGCCCCATGTCCCCTCCCCTCCGTGTGTGTGTGTGTGTGTGTGTGTGTGTGTGTGTGTGTGTGAAGAGGGTTCATGTGGGGTGGGCCAACGCCATTCAAGAGCAGGCTGATGAGGCGTCAGATAACCCGTGGGCAGGTCATGTTCAAGGTCAAGGCTGGCTGGGAGGGACGGGGTGTGTGGGGCTGTGAGCTTCTGCCAAGGGTTTCTCTCGATTGCCCTGCAGGGATGGGTCATTGTGCCGCGTGCAGGGCTGTGCACCCACAGGTGTGTGTCTGATCTGGGAGCAGCAGGGCGACTGGGCAGGGGACAGGGAAGTTGGCCGGGCAGGACTGGAATGCCTCCGGGCCGGCTACCCGTCCCTGTCTTTGCAGACCTCCGATGAGATCGGCACGAGGCTGGCGGACACCCACTCCATGTCCGGGATCCGGAGCGTGACCCCACAGGACTCCCCTGGAGCAGGTGCTGGGGATTGCGGGGAGAGGCCTCCGACACCACCCAGACCACTGTCCCTGGTGGTCATTGACTGCATTGTGCTCCAGGAGCCGGAGACCACGGTAGCCGAGCCTGAGGCTGAGAAGCCCGGGGCTGGGTACCCGTGGGTGTGTGCGGAAGGGTGGGGGCTGGCCCCACAGGGAGGAGCCCACAGAGCCTGGTGTGGGGCCTGGAGCAACGACTGGATTCAGAGCGCCCAGCGGGTGGATTGCGGTCGGGGAGACGCCCCGGCGAGGGCTCCTTCCAGCCTGCGGCTTCTCTGGGAGGCCCTGGACTGGGTTCTGTCTCCACGGAGAGCAGGCTCGGGATGAGCTTTTCTCCTCTCACAGCTGCTCCACCAGCTGAGGAGCTAGAGCCGTTTCCAACTCCATCGGCAGGTCTGGACGGAGAGGTGGTGGCTGCGACTTCAGCAGGAGACCAGGAGCCGGCAGGTGACCCAGCACCCGCCCACGGAGAGCCTGACGGGGGCCAGCAAGGGCCTGCTGGAAAACCTGCCTCCGGAGAGCCTGCCCCTGTGCCTGCCCCTGTGCCTGCCAGAGCCATCGCCCCTGCGCCTCCCCCGAACTGTGGCCCTGCTCCTGCCCCCGACCCAGCTCCTGCCCTGGATCCTGACCCATCCCTACCCCTGCCAGTGCCCCGGTTCTTGCCCCTGACCCAGATACAGCCCCGGTTCCTGTACGTGCCAATGTGGCAGGCCCTGTCCCTCCCCTTGCACCTGCCCCCTCCCCTCCCCAAGCTTGTGCTCCTGTTCCGGCCCCTGCCCCAACTCCTGACCCTGCCCCTGCCCCTGCCCCTGGCCCTGCGAGAGCCAATGTCCCTTCTCCTGACCCACCTCCTGCCCCTGCACCTGCCCCTTCCCCAGCACCTGCCTGTGCACCTGTTCTTGCCCCTGACACAGCTCCTGACCCTGCACGAGCCCCTTCCCTTAACTCTGCACCTCTTCTTGCCCCTGATCCGGGTCCTGACCCAGCTCCTGCCCTGGATCCTGCCCCTTCCCTTGCCCCTGCCTGTGCTCTTATTCTTGCCCCTGCCCCGGGTTCTGCCCCTGCCCCTGCCTGTGGTCCTGTTCCTGTCCCTGACCCACCTACTGCCCCTTCACCTGCCCCTTCCGCTACCTGGGATCTTGTTCTTGCCCCGGACCCAGCTCCTGCCCTGGATCCTGCCCCTTCTCCTGCCCCTGCCTGTATTCCTGTTTTTGCCCTTGACTCGGCTTCTGCCCCTGCAACTGTCCCTTCCCCAGCCTCTCCCTGTGCTCCTATCCTTGCCTGTGATCCAGCACTTTCCCCTTTCCCTAACCGTTTCCCTTCCCATGCGTGTGCGCCCATTCCTGCCACTGGCCCACCCCCTGCCCCTGCACCTGTCCCTTCCTCTGCCTGTGTCCCTATTCTGTCCCCTGCCAGAGCCGATGCCCATTCCCATGCCTACGTCCCTGGTCCTGCCCCTGCCAGAGCCGATGCCACTTCCCCTGCCTGCGTCCTTCTTCCTGCCCCTGCCGCTGCCAGAGCCAATGCCCCTTCCCCTGCCAGTGTCCCTGTTCCTGCCCCTGCCTCTGCCAGAGCTGATGCCCCTTCCCCTGCCTGTGTCCCAGTTCCTGTCCCTGCCCCTGCCAGAGCCGATGCCCCTTCCCCTGCCAGTGTCCCTGTTCATGCCCCTCCCCATGCCAGAGACGATGCCCTTTCCCCTGCCTGCTTCCCTGTTCCTGCCCCTGTCAGAGCCAGTGCCCCTTCCCGTGCCGGTGTCCCTGTTCCTGCCCCTGACCCTGCCAGATCCGATGCCCCTCCCCCTGCTTTCCAGGGCCGCTGCCCCTTCCCCTGGCCCTGCCTGTGCTCGTCTAATTGCCCCTGACGCAGCTCTTACCATGGATCCTGCCCCTGGCCCTGCTCTTGGGTCTGGCCCTGCTCTTGCATCTGGCCCTGCCCCTCCTCCTGTTCCTGCAGGGCTCCCAGAACCACATCCAGAGCCCACATCCTCACGGGGAGAGCTCCTTGTACCATTACCCTTAGCTCCATCACCCGACCCCGATGCCCCGCCAGATTGTTTCCTCTCATCCCCCTATGTTCTTTCTCTCTGGTTCGTATTGACTGTTCTATTCTCTTTCCATGTCCTATCTGCTGTTTATTATTTATTTTAAATAAAATTCATTGTTTTCAGTTGAACAAGTCCTGAGCATCAAGTACATTCCCAATGCTGTGCCACCACACCACAGAACATGGCTGTGGAATATCTGCTTCCCCAAAGGAGTCCCCGAATCAGAAGGCCTCCCTGGAAACCCCTAAGCTGCTTCCTCTCTCTGTTCCTTTACCTGTTCTGGAGGTTTCCTGTACGTGGAGTCACACAGTATGGGCCTTTGTGTCTGCCCCCCTATTTTCAAAGGGGATTCCTTCTTTTCTGGGTTGACTTGACATAGAATTTCCCTTATGGGATGTTGAAATCTCCGATGGATTACAGATGAGATGTAACCATAGAGCCCCCTTTGGTAAATATGGACACAATCTCGGGGCAGAGACCCCTGTTCCTGCTCGGACACCTCAGCCTGACCCCAGACAGGAAAGGGCTGGCTCCTCCTGTGACCCACAGAGAAACCAGGGAAATGCAGAAAGCTGGAAGACACACCCCAAAGGGCCAAAGCATTGCTCACAACACAAGGCCACAGAAAGGTTCCCCATGCCTCTGGTCCAAACCATGCTCCAAGTCCCTGGGTTCCACAGGGACAGAGACGAAATGCATGCAAGTCGAAGGGGAGGGGGACAGGCATGGGGGCAGTCAGAGATGCAGGAGCTCCCGGGGAAGGACTCTGGCAAAGGAAACCCTATGGAGGCAGCACTGGTCAGCTTTAGACTGGCAGGTGTCTGGTCTGGGCACCAGCAGCCCTGGCGAGAACGTGAGCAAACGGAGGTCCCCGGGAGAGAAGGGTGACGGGCACCCCTGTCTGGGATAACAGTGAGCAGCAACCATCCCAGGCCACAGGTGCACCCATCACCTACCGTGGGCAGCTCACTCCCACCGTGTCGAAGGGAACACCGTGTCCACCAACCTCTCTTTGCAACAGAATCCATAAAGTGGAGTTTCTGGGTCAACACGTATACAGTGTTGAAGGTACAAGCCTCCATTTCCAACATCCCAGGTCTGCTTGTCCACCTTGAGCCTTGTTTGGGAAGCAGGGGTGGGGATCCCTGGGGCTGTGACCTGTGGGAGGGGAGGGGAGGGGGAGCTCTGAGTGGAATGGCCAAGGTACCCGGGGTGACCTGCCCAGCAGGGACCCTCCCGCCACCAGCCCCTCTCCTGACCTCATGCACGATGGCGAGGGTGTGACGGTGAAGGTGCTGGCCCTTGGCTGGCGAGTTCCCTAGATGGTGTTGTAGCTGCTCAAGCTCCAAACCGGGCTCTGATCCCAGAGCTGGCGCGAGAGCCGAAGCTGAAGGTGCCCCAGTCTCGGGAGCTGCGGCACGCATCGGTGGAGGACCTGGCTCGAGCTCTGGGGCAGGTGCTGGAGCTGAATCCCCCTCAAGAGATGATCCAGACCCGGTTCCGCACTTGTATAGGGCTCTTGAACCCATGAACGGCTTTCGTCCCCTGCCCACTTCATGGATGACAAAACTCGGGATGGTGACGGGACCGGCTACAAGGGGGTAATGGCTACGGGGGGATTCTGAGCAAGGATCCTGCATCCCCTTCACCACGCGCCCCACGCGGGTCAGTCCTGAGCTGCCAGATGGGGACAAGGGCCTGACCCGCTGCTCCCGGCAGCTGCCCCCACCTGAGCAGAGACCCTTGCCGGGGACCTGAAGTCCTCGTTTGACCTCTGCTCCGGCCAGCCCCACGGGAGCAGGGACCGTGCTTCCTCACCGCTAGGACCCCAACCCCCAGAACAGTGCCTGGGAGGTGGTAGCACTGAAAGTTTAGTGAGTCAGAGCAGCACCGTGATGCAGCGGATGTTCTTACAGATGAGAGTTCTGGGCCACAGACTCTTGTGTTCATGCTTTCTTCCACGCGGGCATCACGCACACCTGTGTCTGTTCGCTGGAATGCAGAGGGGACCCCCACACATCCTCCCTGCCCTCGGAGCTCCCAGCCTAACCGTTGGGTCAGCATCTGACCCACTGTCAGCAAGTGGGCGATACAGAGCTAGAGCACCTCGAGCACGAGACCTTGCACGAGCCGTGGGGCAGCTAAGATCTTGAACCATCTGACGCACCACAACGTGCCCTGGCGCTGACTCGAGCCAGCCGTGGAAGCAGCTCGAGAGCCTGAGCCAGGGCCCCGCACTCTAGCCAGGGCCCCTCCAACTCCGACCTGCGGTCCCTCTCCGGAGGCAAAAGCGGCTCCGGGGTGAATTCCAGAGCAGAGCCACCTCCACACCAGTTCTCCCACCCGATCCGGCAACACTGGGAGAGTGCGAGGCAGGCCGAGAACGAGAGCCAGGTCTCGAGACAGCTCAGCGCTGCTGGGGGAGGCCGGTTTCCTCTGACAAGGCACAGGGACGGGCTGTGGGGATCAGCACAGGGTGATCCCCCTGGCAGGGTGGTGATATTCTCTCCTCCTGCTGCTTCAGCACCATCTCGAGACAGAGAACTGGCCTCTGCCCCTGGGCCGGTCACCGCTGCAGAGTCGACGCGGCTGCAGAAGCAGCTACAGACCCAAAGCCCGCTGCAGAGCTCGAGGCATTTCCATGTCCTGCTGCGGGGCCTTCTCCAGGAGCTCGGGAGCTGGAGCCACGTGCGCCCCAGTGGAAGGAAGCCCCTGGACCTACGGCTCCATCGCCGACTGCAGAGGTAGAGCCAAGGTAAGACTCCGAGCTGGACCGGCTCCACAGTCAGCTCCGGCGGCACCTCCCACCTGGAGCCAGCGCTGGCTCCCCCTGCAGAGCTAGGGCCAGTGGGAGCAAGACCCCATCCATCACCAGCTACAGCCAGCTCCGGCCCCACCTCCTGGAGCAGCTGATGAGCTCCAACAAGGGCCAGTTCCAGCACCAGTGTTGTCCTGTCCTCACCAGCCAACGCATTCCTTTTCTTCTGTTTTGGCTTTGGTTTCTTTTCCTGTCCCCAGGTATATTTGTAGCTTAAGATAAAAAAAAAAACTTTATCTTTTTAAACATTTCAAAGTGTGCAAACCACTGTTATCAACTCCATGTCCCGTGCTGGCACCATCACCCTATCTAGTCCCAGAACATTTAATGCCCTGGACAGAAACCCCGCACCCTCTGAGCAGGCAGTCACTGGCCATTCCCCATCCCCCTGCTCCCAGGCAACCACTGATCTGGCACCTCTCATTTACCTGGGACGAATTTTTCATACACGTGGGATCATACCATATGTGGTATTTGGGGTCTAATTTCTTCCACTGAGAAGGATGTTTTCGAAGTTCACCCACGTGATAGCGTGTATCACTACTTCATTCGTGGTGTGTCTGAATGAATCCCATTGTATGAACAGACCACGTTGTGTTTGTCCATTCAAGTGTGGGTGCACCTGTGGGTTGTTTTCATCTTTCAGTTATTGTCCAGAGTGCTGCTACGAAGACTTACGTGCAGGCTGTAATTAGAGGGCCCGTATTCCATTCTTCTGTTTAGAGAATGAGTGGAGTTCGGCCAAATGAGAACAGTATGCTCAACGTGTGGACGACGTGCCACACCCTTTGCCACAGGGGCTCCGCCATATTACATGTCCCCCAGCAATGGAGGAGGGTTCTGTTTCCCCAGATCCTCTCCGACACTTGTTATTTCTGCTTATTCACTAGAGCCCCTCTTCCTGGGTGGGGGTAGGCATGTGACTGGGGTGTTGGCTTGCATTTCCTATGACCTCATGAAGAAAATCGCCCCATGTGCTCACTGGGTCGTCTGACTATCTCCTTTGGAGAAATGTCTATTATTTTCAGTGGGATATTTAGGTTCTTAAGTTGGAGGTGTTTTGTACACATTCCAGATGCAAGACTCGTATGAGATTTGCAAATATTTCCTACCATTCTTTGGGTTTCTTTACATCCTCTTGAGATGACCCTTTCATTCACAAAAGTTTTTAGCAACGTTGAAGTCCAGTGTCTCTGTTTTCTCTGTTGTTGCTTGGGCTTCGGGTGCCATACAAGAGACACCATATTGCCAAATCCAAGGGAAAGAAGATCTGCCCCTAGATGCTCTTAGTTTCCTTCTGAGTGTTAAGAATTTTCACTCTTAAAGTTCATTCTTGGATCCATGTGGAGTTCATTTTTTATAGGGTGGAAGGGAATGCTCTGACTTCACTCCTTCGTATGTGGATATCCGGTTTCTCAACACCGTTTTTTGGAGACACTGTTTTTGCCTCATTGAATGATCTTGGTCTCCGTGTTCGAAAACAACTGACTGTACATGTATGTATTCCTTGATTCTCAGCACTATCCCATTGATCCATATGTGTTGGTCTTCTCTGCTCATACCTTTCGGGAAATA
>NW_023270986.1:0-11244 GCF_011800145.1 Mirounga leonina
CAATTGTCCTGTGCTCTGTGGGGTTGGAGGGTTTTGGGTCAGAGTTCTCATGCTCAGCCTGATGTCTGAGAGACTCAGCCCAGTGCCAAGCTGAAACAGAAGGCTTGGGGTCCCAGATCTCCCAGTGGGCCTGGTGTTCTAGGGACTCAATTGCCAGCTGTGTCCTCAGTTGAAGGGCCCTCACTTGGAGGGAATCCAGTCATCCTGTTTTCCAAGTGAGTCCTTTGCCCACTGCCAAGCTGAGTTGGAGAGTCTGAAGTTTCCTCTTTGGCCCAGTGTTGTGAGGACTCAATTGCCCTCTGCTTTCTTGGGCTGAGCAGCTCCCAGATAGAGGACTCCCTATCAATCCAGTGTCCAGGGCACTCCTTTGCCCAGTGTGCCACTGGGTTGGTGGTGTCATGGTCTCAGGGCATCTATTGGGGCTGGTGTTCTGGGGACTTTGTTGCCATTTTCTGTACAGCAGTAGAAGACTCCCCTTCTTTGTCCCAGGTTCCAGGTGGCTCCTTTCCCTGGTGCTGAGTTGGGTTGGAGGGCTTTTGGACTTAAGGCTCCTGCTGGGCCTATTATCCAGATAATACATTTTTCCACTGACAGGTCTGGTTGGAGGGGTTTTGGTCAGAGGGCTCCTCAAAATCCTGTGTTTGAGAACCTGATTGCCTTATGCTCTTCTCGGTTGGATAGCTTTTTTTCTGAGGGCTCCTTTGCAGTCTATGGTCCAGGTGATTCATTTAGCCATGCCAGGCTGTGTTGGAGAGCTCCTAGCCTAAGTGCTCCTGGTGTTCTGGGGACCTGATTACCCTGTGGTTGGCAGGGATGGTGTCCTCATGATCTCAGGGTGCTTCTGTTCAGCCTGGTGTCCAGGGGATTCTTGTGCCCAGTGCTTGGCTGTGTTGGAGGGCTCCTGTTCAGACGATTCTACCTCAGCCTGGTGTCAAGGGACCTCATTTGGGCAGTGCAGAGCTCGGTTGGAGGTTTCATATTCTCGAGACTCCCAGGAGGCCTGATTTTCTGAGGATTCAATTGTGCTGTTCTTGGTTGTATTGGTGCTCATGCACTTGGCCCAGGGTCTTGGTGATTCCTTTGCCTTGTACAAAGCTGAGATGGAGGTCCCATGGTCCTAAGGCTCCTGGTCACCCTTCTGTGCAGATGACATATTTGCCTTGGGCCAAGCTTGGTCGGAGGGGGTTTGGTCAAAAGGCTCCTGGCAAGTCTGGTTTTCTGGGGACTTGCTGCCCTATGGATCTCCCACAATTAGACAACAAAAAGAATTAAAATGCAGCTAAACGAATAAGAAGTAAAATTTTCACCGTTTGCAGATGACATGATACTCTATACAGAAAACCCTGACGATCCCAGCAAAAATCTACTAGAACTGATCAATGGATTCAGTAAAGTCCCAGGGTATAATATCAAGGTGCAGAACTCTCTTGCATTTGTGTACACTATAAATGATGCAGGAGAAAGAAAAAATAAGAAAACAATGCTGTTTGCCATTGCACTCAAAATAATAAGATACCTGAGAATAAACCTAACCAAAGAAGTGAAAGACCTGTACGCTGAAAACTACAAAATAGGGATGAAATAAATTGAAGATGACAGGAAGAAATGGAAAGATTTTCATGCTCATGGGTTGGAAGAACAGAATGTGAAAATGTCTATAGTACCCAAAGCAATCCACACATTTCATGCAATCCCTATCAAAATACCAACAGCACTTTTCACGGAGCTAGAACAAGCAATCCTAAAATTTGTATGGAACCAGAAAACATCCCTAATAGCCAAAGCAATACTGGAAAAAAAAAAAAAAAAAAGGAAATGGGAGGCAGCACGATTCCAATCTTCAAAATATATCAAAAGGTTTAGTAATCAAAATAGTATGGTACTGTCATAAAAACAGACACAGAAGGGAGGGGTGGAGAAAGACGGTGGAGGAGTAGGAGACCTGGATTTTGTCTGGTCCCGGAAATTCAGCTGGATAGGGATCAAACCATTCTGAACACCTACAAACTCTACAGGAGATCGAAGATAAGAATAGCAACAACTCTCTGAACAGAAAAACAACCACTTTACGGAAGGTAGGATGTGCAGAGAAGTGAATCTGAGGCGATATTTGGGAGGATAGATGGCGGGGGAGGGGGCCTCCATTGGCCGCTTCTGGCAATTGATAGAGCCTGGGAGCACAAAATCGGAACTTTTAAAAGTCTGCTCCACTGAGGGACATAGCTCCAGTGGCTAAGCAGGGGATGGAACCCTCGCTGGGACAGTATGGTCTCAGGACCCTCGGGGTCACAGAAAGACCGGGGGTGCCTGAGTGCAGCAGAGCTCCCAGGTAACAGAGCAGGGAAGCCGGCTGCAGAGGCGGAGCCCAGGCGCGGGCTCTCAGCTCGGGGTTGCCACGAACCGTGATCCGCTGCACAGTTGGGCCACTGCTCCTCCAGCAGGGACACACAAGCAGCAGATCCGGGGAGACTTCCCTTTCTCCCCCGGGAGGAGCGGCACGGGAGCGCACGGCAGGGATCTGCGGAGTTTGGAGACTCCACATGGGGTCGGGTGCCAGAGAAATGCTCGGTCACAGGCCGGGTGAGCACAGTGTGCAGCTGGACCGGGGAGAAGGGAGTGATTGACCGCTTTTCAAAGGGGGCTCACTGAGGAGTGGGGCCCGGAGTTCTCGGCTCCTATGGGGCAGAGTTTGGGAGGCCACCATTTTCACTCTCGTCCTCCCAGGCTCTACGGGAAGCTTGCAGGAAACAAAAGCTACCAGAGAGCAAACTCGAGCAGATTCCTTATCCCAGACTGGCAAGGGCGGGGCACTTCCACCACTGGCAGAGACATTTGGAAACCACGGCAACAGGCCCCTCCCCCAGAAGATCAGCGAGAACAGCCAGCCAAGACCAAGTTTACCGATCAATGAGAACGGCAGAACTCCAGCGCTAGGGGAATACTGCAGATAGAATTCATGACTTTCTTACTATGATTCTTTAGCCTTTCAAAGTTAATTTTTTTAACTGTCTTTTTTTTTTTAATTTTTCTTTTTCCTTTTTTCAAACAACATCCTTTCAGTCCCTTTTTTAAAACAAATATTTTTTTTTTTTTTATTTTTCATTCATAGAGTCATATTCTATCCCTTCAGTAGGTACCCTTATTTTTGGTATATATATAAGTTGTTCTCTCTTTAAAATTTTGAGATACAGTTTCTTCTAACGGACTAAAATATACCCTAAATCTCTAGTGTATGGCTTTGTTCTAGTCTCCTGCCTGATCACAATCTCTCCCCCCTTTTTTTAAATCCTCTTCTTTCTTTTTTCAACCAACTTCTTATCTTATCAATTCCTCTTATAAAATCTTTTATAATTTTCTTCTTTACCCTCATACCCCAACCCTTCATAGTATTAATCCTTATTTTACATATATAAGTTTTTCTTTCATTAAAATTTTGGGAGGCACTTTCTTCTAACAGAGCAAAACACTCCCAAAATGTAATGTTTGGCACTGATCTATGCACCATCCTGATCTTATTTGATCATATTTTGTTTTTGTTTTGTTTTGTTTTTGTTTGTTTTTATCTTTTTCTTTTCTTTTTTTTTTCTTTCCTTTCCCTTTCTTTTCCCCCAGTTTCAGGTCTTTTCTGATCTGTTCAGTGTATACCTTCTGGGGACATTGTTACCCCATTAGCATTTTGTTCTCTCATTCATCTATTCTCCTCTGCACAAAATGAAAAGATGGAAAAAATCACCTCAACAAAAAGAACAAGAGACAGTGCTGAATGCCAGGGACCTAATCAATACGGACATTAGTATGACATCAGAACTAGAGTTCAGAATGATGATTTTCAAGATGCTAGCTGTGCTTGAAAAAAACATGAAAGATATTAGAGAAACCCATTCTGGAGAAATAAAAGAACTAAAATCTAACCAAGTCGAAATCAAAAAGGCTGTTAATGAAGTGCAATCAAAAATGGAGGCTCTAACTGTTAGGATAAATGAGGCAGAAGAAAAAATTAGTGATACAGAAGAACAAATGATGGAAAATAAAGAAACTGAGAAAAAGATAAACAACTTCTGGATCACGAGAGCAGAATTCGAAAGATAAGTGATACCATAAGACGAAACAACATTAGAATAATTGGGATCCCAGAAGAAGAAGAAAGAGAGAGAGGGGCAAATTATAGTAGAGAACTTCCCTAATTTGGGGAAGGAAACAGGAATCAAAATCCAGGAGGCACAGAGAACCCCTCTCAAAATCAATAAAAATAGGTCAACACCCTGACATCTAATAGTCAAATTTAGGAGTCTCAGAGACAAAGAAAAAATCCTGAAAGCAGCTAGGGAGAAGAGATCTGTAACCTACAATGGTTGAAACATTAGATTGGCAACAGACCTATCCATAGAGACCTGGCAGGCCAGAAAGGACAGGCAGGATATATTCAGAGCACTAAATGAGAAAAATATGCAGCCAAGAATACTATATCCACCTAAGCTGCCATTGAAAATAGAGGAGAGGTAAAAAGCTTCCAGGACAAACAAAAACTAAAGGAATTAGCAAACACAAAACCAGCCCTACAAAAAATATTGAAAGGGGTCCTCTAAGCAAAGAGAGAGCCTAAAAGCAACATAGACCGGAAAGGAACACAGAGAATTACAATAACAGTCACCTTACAGGCAATACAATGGCACTAAATTCCTATCTTTCAATAGTTACCCTGAATGTAAATGGGCTAAATGCCCCAATCAAAAGAAACAGGCTATCAGATTGGATAAAAAAAAAAAAAGACCCATCAATATGCTGTCTACAGGAGGCTTATTTTAGGCACAAACACCACCAGACAGAATGTGATGGGTGCAGAACCACTTCTCATGCTAGTGGACATGAGAAGAAAGGTGGAGTAGCCATCCTGATATCAGACATACTAGATAGTAAACCAGAGTATAATAATGATACAGAAGGACAGTATATCATAATAAAGGGGTCTAGGCCACAAAAAGATCTAACAATTTTAAATATTGATGCCCCTAACTTGGGAACACCCAAATATATAAACCAATTAATAACAAAACTAAAGAAAAACTTTGAAAATAATGCAATAATTGGAAGGGACTTTAACACCCCAATCACAGCAATGCCCAGATCATCTAAGCAGACCACCAAGGAAACAGGTCTTTGCATGTCATACTGGACCAGATGGCCTTAACAGAAATGTTGAGAGCACTTCATCCTAAAACAATTAGTAGTAGTAGTAGTAGTATTTCAGCTGCTGAGCTAGGTGAGACAGCTTTTGGTCTGAGGGCATGTGTTTCAAGGACTGGCTCTGTGTCCAATGATGAGGCGAGTCCATCTCCCAGTACTTACTTGTTTCATAAAACTCCCTCTCTGCCAGGAGTCTGGAGTCATTGTACACATTTTGCACATCTGGTCAGATGGATATTCAATCATCCATGGTCCCTGTGCTGAGCTGGGTGGGAGGGCTCCAAAGTAGTAGGGTGCTCAGTGCACCATCAGGATGTGGACTCAGCTTTCCTGTCCTGAGCCGTGTTCTGAACCCAGAGGGGTGGGGCCCAGGTGGCGGAGAATCCTCGGTGCTCTGATTTCCAGTGTCCCGCTCCCATATGAGAAATGGGAATGTGCCCCTGAGTAGCCAGGCCATACTCACAGTGTGAAACTGGTCTAGGAGTTGCCAGGTGCATGGCAGGAGGTGTGGGCAGGTGGCTTGCATGGGCAGGGAGAGAGAAGTGCGCAGAGAATTTGAGGAATAGCAGGAAGAGCTGTGGCTGAGGGCCATTTCTCTCCTTAGTGCAGCTTCAGTCTTTCTGAGGCTTATATAACAGCCCTGGGGCATCACAATGCCCTCCTGTGATGTCACAACTATGTCCTGGCCAATCACCAGGACATTCTCAGGTTGTCCCCATTTGAGTGGCCAGTCACCAGGAAGCTCAGATTGCCAACGATCTATGGATTTCTCAGTGTCCCTGCTGACATCATTGTCTGGAAGCCATGTTTTAAAAGAAAGCAGATTAACTTTCCTTCAAGATGAAAAAATCATATTTGGGATGTATTCTTAGTGAAGTTCATGGTGAGGGAGAAAGGACTTTACCAGTAGAAAGCTAAATGTGTCACTCATTGTCACCATTCACTAAAACGCAGACACCGATATTAATGAAGACATGGGCCATTAAGACCTCAGGAAACGTCACACTTCAGGGTTAAGTCGATAACATGGCAGTCGAGTAGATGCTACTCTCCCTTCTTCCATCAAAGCTTAAGTAAAAATGTAGAAAATGGTAGATATTATGTTTGGTATATCTTCGCACAATAAACCTAAAACTAGAAAGGATAAAGCTTTGTCAGAAGTCATTACCTGCTTGACAAAACAACATTCAGCTCTCATTGAAGGGGGGTGACAAAATCCAGCCTGTCATGAAGTTCACAGTCTTCATGTCCAGAATCCAACGAGAAAGATCAAGCGGGAGGAGTTAAGACTTATCTCCTCCCTCGAATACGGCTACAGTGTTATCAGATCATTCTGAACACCCAGGACATCAATCAAGTATCTGAGAAAACAAGTGCTGCAGGTGTACAAGTAGAAAAGTGACCACCGTTTGGAAGGTAGGAGGTGTGGAGACGTGAATCTGGTATGACATAGCTGAGGATACAGGGGAGGGGAGGGGGGCTTGAGGAGGATACAGCAAAGTTTTTTAAGCAGCAGAGCACAAAATGGTAACATTTAGAAGTTTGTTCTTTTGGGGGTGTTCCTGGCTTAAACGTGCTTAGTTGGGGAAGCCAGGTGGAATCCTGGGTGTGACAGAGTGGTCTCAGGATCCCTGGAGTCTCATGAAAATGGCAGGTGCCTGAGTGTGACAGAGTTCCCAAACTTCTAAAAGTTAAAAATAGAGCTACCTTATGATCCAGCTTTAGGAACGGGAACCCTGCCTGAGAACAGTGAGTCTAGCTGCCAGCTTTCTGCTTTGTATTGCCATAAACTGCTAACCGATTCATGGTTGTGCGATTGCTTTCCTGACATAGGGTGGCCAAAGGCAGCAGCATGGGAGATCCTCCACGAGAGGAACCACATGAATCCATGCTGAACATTTGGAGTTTTGGAACTCAGTCCCATGCCTGAGCTAAAAATGCTTGCACGCAGGCAGGGTGAACATATGGTTTTGATGGTAACCAGGAAAACAGAGAGATGGATCACAAAGAATAAGAGTTGGACTTCTTCTTTGCTGATTTGGATGCCTTATATTTCTTTTTGTTGTCTGATTGCTGAGGGTAGGACTTCCTGTACTACGTTGAACAGCAGTGGTGAGAGTGGACATACCTGCCGTGTTTTTGCACAAAGGGGGAAATCTCTGTTTTTCCCTTTTGAGGGTGACATTTACTTTGGGTCTTTCCTATATGGCCTTTATGATGTTATGCTCCCCCTCTCTCTACATGGTGGAGTTTTTTTTTCATGAAACGATGCTATATTTTGTGGAATGCTCTTTCTGCATCTATTGAGAGGGTCCTGTGGTTCTTGTCCTTTCTTTTTTATGTGGTGTTTCATGTTGATTTGCAGAGGTTGAACCACCCTTGCAGCCCAGGAATAAATCCCACTTTGTCGTGGTAAATAATCCTTTATCTGTGTTGGATCCTATTGGCAGTATCTTGGTGAGAATATATGCATCCTTGTTCAACAGGGATACTGGTCTGTAATTGTCCTTTTAATGGTGGTCCTTGTCTGGTTTTGGGATCAAGGTAATGCTGGCCTCATAGAATGAGTCTGGTATTTTCCTTCCATTACTATTTTTTGTAATAGTTTCAGAAATATAGGTATTAATTCTTCTTTAACTGTTTGGTAGAATTCCCCTAGGAAGCCATCTGGCCCTGGACAATCGTGTGTTGGGAGAGTTTTGATTATTAATTGAATACTTTGTACTGGTTTGGGGTCTGGTCAGGTTTTCTATAACTTCCTGATTCAGTTTTAGTAGTTTATGTTTCTAGGAATGTATCCATGTCTTCCAGATTGCCCAATTTGTTGAGATATAATTGGTCATATTTTCTTATATCTGTTTGCACTTATTGGGTGTTCGTTGTGAGCTCTCCTCTTTAATTTAGGTGTTTATTTATTTGGGTCCTTTCCCTTTCCTTTTGATAAGTCTTACTTGAGCTTTAGAAATCTTATTAATTCTTTCAAAGAACGAGCTCCTAATTTCATTGATCTGTTCTACTGTTTTTTTGTTTTGTTTTAATTTCTTTATCATTGATTTCTGCTCTAATCTTTATTATTTCTCATTTCCTGCTGGATTTAGACTTTATTGTTTATTTTTTCTCCACGTTCCCTAGGTGTGAGCTTAGGTTGTGCATTTGATACTTTTCTTGTTTTTTGAAGGGGGCCTATATTGCTATATACTTCCCTCAAAGCACTGTCATTGCTGCATCCCAATTATTCTCGACTGTCATGTTTTCATTTCCATTTTCTTCCATATTTCCATTTTCTTTCATATATTTTTTAAATTCTTTATGTGCGTTTGACCCATTAATTCTACAGTAGGACCTTTTTAACCTCCATGTGTTTGTAGTCCTTCTATTTTTTCTTGTGTTTGACTTCAAGTTTCATCACCTTGTAGTCTGAAAATATGCATGGCACGATCTCAAACTTTTTCAAGAAGTTGTAGCCTGGGCGCCTGGGTGGCTCAGGTGGTTAAGCGACTGCCTTCGGCTCAGGTCATGATCCTGGAGTCCCGGGATCGAATCCCGCATCGGGCTCCCTGCTCGTCAGGGAGTCTGCTTCTCCCTCTCCCGCTCCCCGCTCTTGTGCTCTTTCTCTCTCTCATTCTCTCTCTCAAATAAATAAATAAAATCTTTAAAAAAGAAAAAAAAGGAAAAAGTTGTAGCCTGACTTACAAGTATGTAATCCATTCTGGAGAATGTTCCATGTGTACACAGGAAGAATGTAATTTCTGCTGCTTTAGGATGAAATGCTCTGAATAAGTCTTGAATATATATCTAGTAATATATCCATCTAGTAAGTTCAGCTGGTCCAGGGTGTCATTCAAAGCCCTTGTATCCTTGGTTATCTTCTGCTTAGATAATTCATCCATTGCTATGAGTAGAGTGTTAATGTCCACCACTATTATTGTATTATTATGAGTGAGATTCTTTAAGGTGATTATTAATTACTTTATACATTTGACTGCTCCTAAGTTATGGGCATCAATATTTACATTTGTTAGATCTTCTGGTTGGATGACCCTTTTATGATGATATATTGTCCTCCTACATATCTTTTAATCTTTGTTTTAAAATCTGTTTCTTCTGGCATAAGATTCCAGCTTTCTTTTGATGGCCATTAGCATGATAATTGGTTCTCACCCCCTCATTTTTTATCTAGAGGTGTCTTTGTATCTAAAATGAATGTCTTATAGGCAGTATATTGATGAGTCCTTTTTTTTTTTTGTATAACATTTTTTAATCCATTCTGACACCTTCTGTCTTTTGATTGGACCATTTTATTCATTTATATTTATAGTAATTATTGAAAAATATAAATTTAGTGCCATCGTGTTACTTGTAATGTTGCTGTACCTGTGGATTTTCTCTGTTCCTTTCTGGTCTTTGTTACTTTCGGGATCTCTTTCTGGTCTATGTGTCCCCTTTAATATTTCTTGCAGGACTGGGTTGGTGTACATGAATTCCTTTAATTTTGTTTATCTGAAAAACAGCCTAGCTGGATATAGTATTCTTGGCTGCATATTTTTCCAATGTAGCACATTGAATATACCTGTGGACAGGTCTGCTACCAGCCTTATCTGTCAACCTTTGTAGTTTCAGAACATCTTGGCCCAAGCTGCTTTTAGGATTTTCTCTTTATCTTTGAAATTTGCAAGTTTCACTATAGTATGTTGTGGTGTTGACTTCTTTTTGTTGATTTTGAGGGGAGTTCTCTGGGCCTCTTGGCTTGAATGCCTGTTTGTCTTCTTGCTTTAAGGAAGTTCTGAACTTTAATTTGTTCGAATAAACCTTCTGCCCCCTTTGCCTACTCCTCTTCTGGGACTCCTGCAATACAGATATTATTTCACTTATGGAGTTGCTGAGTTCCCTATGTCTACTTTCATGATCTAATAGTTGTCTTTCCTATTTCAGTCGTGATAGTACGCATGTTCAGCTTCCTTATTTTCCATAACTTTGTCTTCTGTATCACTGATTTCCTCTTCTGTTTCATTCATCCTCATTTTTATGGCCTGCACATGAGACTGCATCTCAGTAATAGCATTTTTATTTTCGGCCTGACTAGATTTTAGAATTTTATGTCTACAGTCACGGATTCTCTTGCGTTTTCTATGCTTTTTTCAAATCCAGCTAGTAGTTTTATAATCTTGGTTTGGAGTTCTAGTTCAGATATCTTATATCTGTATTGACTAAATCTGTGGCTACGAGTACTACCTCCTTCCTCTTGTGTTAAATTCCTCCATCTCCTCAAGTTCACAACCTAAACTTATATCTAAAGGACATAGAAAAGGAACAGCACATAAAGCCTATAGCAAGCAGAAGAAGGGAAAGGTTTGGATCACAGATATATGGTATAGAGAAAAAGAAAAAAAAATAGTAGAACAGATCAGTGAAACTAAGCTGGTTCTTTCAAAGAATTAATAAAACAGATAAACACCAAGGCAGAATTCTCAAAATGAAAGAGAAAGGAATCAAATAAGCAAAATCATGAATGAAAGAGGAGAGATCACAAGCACCACCACAGAAACACAAACAATTTTAAGAGAATGTTATGAACATTTATATGCCAACAAACTGGTCAATCTGGAAGAAATTAATAAATCCTTAGAAACATGCATACTGTCAAGACTGAAATAGGGAGAAATAGGCAATTTGAACAGATCCAAAACCCACAAAGAAGTTGATTCAGTAATCAGAAATGTCCCAAAAAACAAAAGTCAAGGGCCAAATGGCTTCCTAGGGGAATTCTACCAGACATTTATACAATAAGTTAATACCTTATTCTTCTCAAACTGTTCCAAAAAGTAGACACGGAAGGAAAACTTCCAAATTCATTCTATGAGTGCAGCATTACCCTGACACCAAAACTAATAGACTAAACTAAAAAAAGAACAGGTCATTACCCCTGATGACTATGCATGCAGATATTCTCAATAAGATACTAGCAAATCAAACCCAACAGTCCATTAAAAGAATTATTCACCATGAGCAAGTGAGACTTATTCCTGGGCTGCAAGGGTGGTCAATATTCAGAAATCTATC
>NW_023270987.1:0-1315 GCF_011800145.1 Mirounga leonina
TGGTTTACTATCTAGTATGTCTGATATAAGGATGGCTACTCCACCTTCTCATGTCCACTAGCATGACAAGTGGTTCTCCACCCATCACATTCTGTCTGGTGGTGTTTGCGTCTAAAATAAGCCTCCTGTAGACAGCATATTGATGGGTCTTGTTTTTGTTTTTGTTTTGTTTTTTTTATCCAATCTGATAGCCTGCGTCTTTTGATTAGGGCATTTAGCCCATTTACATTTAGGGTAACTATTGAAAGATAGGAATTTAGTGCCATTGTATTGCCTGTAAGGTGACTGTTACTGAAATTGTCTGTGTTCCTTTCTGGTCTATGGTGCTTTTAGGCTCTCTCGGACCCCTTTCAATATTTTTTATAGGGCTGGTTTTGTGTTTGCTAATTCCTTTAGTTTTTGTTTGTCCTGGAAGCTTTTTACCTCTCCTCTATTTTTTATGGCAGCTTAGGTGGATATAGTATTCTTGGCTGCATATTTTTCTCATTTAGTGCTCTGAATATATCATGCCTGTCCTTTCTGGCCTGCCAGGTCTCTGTGGATAGGTCTCTTGCCAATCTAATGTTTCAACCATTGTAGGTTACAGATCTCTTCTCCCCACCTGCTTTCAGGATTTTCTCTTTGTCTCTGAGACTCCTATGTTTTACTATTAGATGTCAGGGTGTTGACCTATTTTTATTGACTTTGAGAGGGGTTCTCTGAGCCTCCTGGATTTTGATGCCTTTTTCCTTCCCCAAATTAGGGAAGTTCTCTGCTCTAATTTGCCCCTCTCTCTCTTTCTTCTTCTTCTGGGATCCCAATTATTCTAATGTTGTTTCGTCTTATGGTATCGCTTATCTCTCGAATTCTGCCCCCGTGGTCCAGTAGTTGTTTATCTTTTTCTCAACTTCTTTATTTTCCATCATTTGTTCTTCTATATCACTAATTCTCTCATCTGTCTCATTTATCCTAGCAGTTAGAGCCTCCATTTTTGATCACCTCATTAACAGCCTTTTTGATTTCGACTTGGTTAGATTTTAGTTCTTTTATTTCTCCAGAATGGGTTTCTCTAATATCTTCCATGTTTTTTTCAAGCACAGCTAGTATCTTGAAAATCATCATTCTGAACTCTAGTTCTGATGTCATGCTAATGTCCATATTGATTAGGTCCCTGGCAGTCAGCACTGTCTCTTGTTCTTTTTGTTGAGGTGATTTTTTCCATCTTGTCATTTTGTCCAGAGGAGAATAGATGAATGAGAGAACAAAATGCTAACAGGGTAACAATGTCCCCAGAAAATATTCACTGAACAGATCAGAAAAGACCTGAAACCAGGGG
>NW_023270987.1:1415-1865 GCF_011800145.1 Mirounga leonina
CAAATATGATATGGATGGTGCATAGATCAGTGCCACACATTACATTTTGGGAGTGTTTTGCTATGTTAGAAGAAAGTGCCTCCCAAAATTTTAATGAAAGAAAAACTTATATATGTACAAAAATAAGGATTAATACTATGAAGGGATGGGGTATGAGTGTAAAGACGAAAATTATAAACGATTGTATAAGAGGAATTGATAAGGAGTTGGTTGAAAAAAAGAAAGAAGAGGATTTAAAAAAAGGGGGGGGAGAGAATGTGATCAGGCAGGAGACTAGAACAAAGCCATACACTAGAGATTTAGGGTATATTTTGGTCTGTTAGAAGAAACCGTATCTCAAAATTTTAAAGAGAGAACAACATATATATGCCAAAAATAAGGGTGTCTACTATGAAGGGATAGAATATGACTCTAAAAATGAAAAATAAAAAAAATATTTGTTTTAAAAAA
>NW_023270987.1:1965-3095 GCF_011800145.1 Mirounga leonina
TTAAAAAAATTAACTTTGAAAGGCTAAAGAATCATAGTAAGAAAGCCATGAATTCTATCTGCAGTATTCCCCTAGCGCTGGAGTTCTGCCGTTCTCATTGATCGGTAAACTTGTCTTGGCTGGCTGTTCTCGCTGATCTTCAGGGGGGGGGCCTGCTGCCGGGGTTCCCAAATGTCTTTCCCGGAGGTGGAACTGCCTTGCCCTTGACACCCATCACCCAATTACCCCGTCCCCCACCCATCTCCCCTCCAACACCCTCAGTTTGTTTCCTAAAGTTGAAACTCTCTTGGGACGCCTGGGTGGCTCAGTCCATTAAGCACCTGCCTTTGGCTCAGGTCATGAACCCGGAGTCCTGGGATCCAGCCCCACGCTGGGCTCCCTGCTAAGTGGGGAGACTGCTTCTCTCTCTGCCTCTGCCCCTCACCCCGCTCATGCTCTCCCATATAAATTATTTTTTTAAGAGTCTCTTTTGGTTTGTCTACCTCCCTGACTTACTTTATTTCCCCCCTTCCCCTGTGTTCTTCTATTTTCTTTCTTAAATTCCACATGACTGACATCATATAATTGTCCTCCTGATTGACTTATTTCACTTAGCATAAAAACCTCTAGTTCCATCCCCCTGGTTGCAAATGGCAAGATTTCTTCATTTTTGATGGCTGAGTAGTACTCCAATGTGTATATAGAGCAGATCTTCTTTATCAATTCATCTGCAATGGACACCTGGGCTCTTCCCATATTTGAGCTATTGTGGACATCTCTGCTATATACATTCAGGGGGTGCAAGTGCCCTTTGAATCACTGTTTGTATCCTTTGGATAAACACCTACTAGTGCGATCCTGGGATTTGGGTAGCTCTATTTTCATTTTTGAGGAACCTCCATGCGGTTCTCCAGAGGGGCTGCACCAGCTTGCATTCCCACCCACAGTGCAGGAGGATCCCTTTCCTCCGCATCCTCACCAGCACCTGTTGCCTCCTGTGTTGTTAATGTCAGCCATTCTGATGTCAGCCCCGTGTAGGGACCGGGACAGCTGCCTGGTAATTGGCTAGGCTGAGAGGGGCGGGGACAGCTGCCTGCTGATTGGCCAGGATAAGAGGGGCGGGGACAGCTGCCTGCTGATTGGACAGGATG
>NW_023270987.1:3195-14537 GCF_011800145.1 Mirounga leonina
GGGGACAGCCGCCTGGTGATTGGCCAGGATGGGAGGGGCGGGGACAGCTGCGGACTGATTGGCCAGGATGAGAGGGGCGGGGACAGCAGCCTGGTGACTGGCCAGGATGAGAGGAGCTGGGACATCTGCGGGCTGATTGGCCAGGATGGGAGGGGCGGGGAGAGCTGCCTGGTGACTGGTCAGGATGAGAAGGGCGGGGACAGCTGCCTGCTCATTGGCCAGGACGAGATGGGCGGGGACAGCTGCCTGGTGACTGGTCAGGATGGGAGGGGTGGGGACAGCTGTGTGGTGACTAGCCAGTGTGAGTGGGACGGGGACAGCTGCCTGCTGATTCGCCTGGGTGAGAGGGGCGGGGCCAGCTGCCTCCTAATTGGCGAGGATAAGAGGAGAGGGGAAAGCTGCCTGGTGACTGGCCAGGATAAGAGGCGCGGGGACAGCTGCCTGGTGACTGGTCAGAGTGAGAGGGCCGCGGACAGCTGCTTGGTGACTGGCCAGGGTGAGAGGGGCGGGGACAGCTGCCTGGTGATAGGACAGGATGAGGGGGGCGGGACCAGCTGCCTGATGATTGGCAAGCATAAAAGGGGCGGCGACAGCTGCCTGGTGATTGGCAAGGAAGAGAGGGACAGAGAAAGCTGCCTGCTGATTGGTGAGGGAGAGCGGGGCGGCGACAGCGGAATGGTGATTGGCCAGCGAGAGCGGGGTGAGGACAACTGCCTGGCTCTTGGCCAGTGGGTGAGGGCGGGGACCGCAGGTGAAGAAGGCTGCCTGGCGACAGGGCAGGGATTGGTGGGCGGGGACATCACCTCCTGCTCCGCCAGGGCCTGGTGGTGATTTAGGGGTCCTGGTGCAAGCAGTCACCAAAGCCAGGACCCCAGCGCTCCGGGGGGAGCGAGGACTGCACCTCTGCGGCCTGCCCGTCCCCCGGGCGCCCGACCCCACACACGCAGCCAGGAGCAGCCCGGCCTCCCTCACGGCGCCCTGAATGCCGGCCCACAGCCCTGCTGCAACCCACGGTTTGCAGAACAGAGCCCACGCTCGTTAACGGGACACTGTGACCCACACGGAGAGCCGCCGACCCCCCTGCGCCCCTGCAGACGCTCCGCAGGCGGAGGCCGCTTGCCCAGCCCACTCCCTGCCCTCTGACACCCGCCCACACGCATCGGGGGCGCCCAGCCCCACGATCTCCCTCGCTGGTCCCAGAGGCCGCCTCTGCCTGTCCACTCAGCATCCCTGCCTGGTCCAGACGAGCTGGCTGCAAGCTTTGTGCACCAGGCCCCGAGCACCGCACCCCATACTGCCTTCCAAGAATGTGAGCCCGGAGGATGCACACCGTGCACGGGACGCAAAAAACTCCCCCTGCCTCCTGGCAACGCACCATAACCACGTACTTGGCTCCCAAGCGGTGCCCCCATTGCCAAACACGGAAGAAGTGGCCGCATGGACCCTCCCACCCCAACACAGGCAGTGACTCTGTAAGACGCTTGGAAGATCAGGCCACGGAGCACAAAGAACCACCCAAACCAGAAAAGTAGGGCATCTGTACCCAGATGTGAGAAATTTCAGGCTACTACCCAGGCACAAATTCCCCCTCCAGTAGAGGGTCCAGGTGTGGGGTGTCTGTGAAGGGAAATGCCGTTCCCTCTGTTGGGGTCTTACTCCCTAATGTCAGTGATTCAGGGCTGGATGCCAAGACCTGGCTGGTCCAGAGTGCAGTACCCATGTAGGGTCACTGTGCCCAGATGCTGGTGCTTCCATGGCCTGCAGGCCTCTGGCCTGGGCTGGCTTCAGCCTGATGTCTTGGCTACACACCGCCTGGGCAGCCTTTTATCATTTGGGGTAATTTCTCCTGAGTGAGCCAAGGATGCCAAGGCTAAAGACAAGAGGAAGACCAGCAGCCGGGAGAGCTCACCTTCTGCAGATACACCAATCTCCACCTGTGTGTAGAGCAGATCCCCCCAAAGAACAACTGAAGGCAGTCGGAACAGCTTCTGCACAACAGGAGAGAAACAGAGACATCGTAGCAGAGGACCCCAGCCTAGCAGCCTGCCAACTGCCGTGGGGAGAGTTAGTTCTGGGGCCCGTAAGCTGATTTGTCTGCCTGGGGCACAGAAATGAAGCTGCATTTTAATGCGCAACTAGAATGTAAAAGATCCACCCCAAAAGCTTCCCGAAATGGGGAGGGGTAGTGCTGGATGTCTTTCTCTGCCAAGGTCCTGGCAAACACCATGGTCACATTCCACTCCACCTTGAGAACGTGGACAGAAGCAGGGTCTGAGCACCCCAGCCAGGGTACTACCTTGCTGAGCCCTGGGTCCCAAGACCACTCTAGACCCAGCTATACCAACAAGGCAAACCCAGCTGGCACACACTGGGGCACCCTGGTCAGCATTCAACACAGCGCGAGACCTCACACCGAGGGGACACAGGTGCTCGGCACCCCAGAACACTCCAGGCCTACACGACTCGGCTTCCTAGGGCACCCCTGCAAGGAAGGCTACGGGACCTCCTGGGTCACTACTGTTTCAGCTCCACGAGCCCTGCCAAGGAGCCCCCTATGTGGACAGCCCAGGACCACCCAGCCCAAATGCTGTCGAGACTCTCGTAGGGCTGAAGACCCCGGGACACCCCAGCTTTCGCCCACTGAGCTTCAGCCATCTTTCTAGGAGATCCTGTGCACAGAGAAGCCCCCCAATCCTGAATTCACTTCTGCTATAGCTACCATCCCAAAGTGCCTTCCCTGCAGAGAGCACTGGGACACTCCAGCCCACACCCACCTCAGCTACAGCTGTTTTACCAGGGTACCCCCTGTGCAGAGCACCCCAGAAAACCTCAGCTCCTGATCCATCTCCACTCCAGCCACCCTCTGCACAGAGAGCCCTGTGACGGCAGTCGTACCCAATTCAGCTTCAGCTCAACAGCCTGGGTGCCCTCCGTGTGAAGCTAAAGCACCTCTACGTTTACTGTAGCAGGACTCCCAATAGCCAAGGTATGGAAACAACCCAGGTATTCATCCAGAGGTGAATGAATGAGGGCTACCTTTCAGACTAACAACCACCTCCCTGCTTGCCTAGCCTGGAGTCCCTGCCTTCACCCCCAGGTCCCGCACTATGGCCGCACACCCCAGGGTCGCAGGCCACACCCTGGTACCCCCAATCCCCTATGCCAATGAAGCACCTGGAAGTACCTGCAGATCCTCGTCCTCCTCCTCCTTGGCAGCAGCTGCCTCAGGACTTGGTCTAGGAAGCCAACATGCGGGAGAAATTCTACCTGGAAGAAGATGCACAAGACTCAGAACGTGGGTTTTCATGTGCTTCGTGAGGTCACACAAAGATCACCACATCGTCCCAACCCCTTCAAAGCTTGCTGTCTCTGATGCTACAAGTTAGAAACGCTTCTTTGCCTTAGCAGCCCAATCGTGTTCCAGCAGCACCACTGTGGGAGAGCACAAAACAAACTTTGTAGGAAAGCTAGGAATTACAGAGTTCATAAATACACCACAGAGATAGGATACGTCACCCCTGGTACATATTTCTGAATTAGAGGCACATAAGATTGAAACAGGGAATGAGCTTTATCCTCAAGAAACAGGTCAGCCTTTAGTGATTATACCTCCAGAGGCAAGGCTCTTCCACGCTGTACACTCATGGATCAAAACTAAAATCACACATAGCCAGTTATTGATCCTATCCTTGGAATGCACTTTATACACTTACCCACAAAAGAATCCTCAAGGTCCTCCAGAGAGGTGCTCTCTGAAGCCAGGGAATAGATGGTTCTCCCCATGAGGATCCTGAGGAGAAGAGCATGAACACGAAGCGAAGGGGTGCACAGGAAAAAGCTGGCAAAGGAAGCTGAAGCAGAAATCAGCAAAGAAGGGAACTGGAAGTAAGTTATGCAGAAGTGGAGAGCAGAGTGTCCCCAAGAGACCAGAGTTACCTGCAGCCCTTAGACAGGCTGAGTGAGGCTAATTCCAGCTGGATTGCATTTGGGTTCCTGTCACTCCCAGACAAACTCAGTTCTCTTTTATATATATACTTTCGTACTCATTTTTTTTTTTTTAATTGAAGCATAGTTGACACGAAATATCATGTTAGCTTCAGGTGGACATCATAGTGATTGGACAAGATTTGCCTTATGCTACACTCACTACAAGTGTAGTTACCTCCATCACCAGAGATACAATTAAAATATCAATGACCACATTCCCTATTCTGTGCCTTTCATCCCGGTGACATGTTCATCCCATAACAGGAACACCTCTCTGCTCTTCCCTCTTCTCTCACCATGACCTTCACTATGAATTCATCCCAAATAGGAATTTTTCATCTTGAAGGAAAGCTTATCTATTTTCCTTTAAAACAGGGTTTCTAGGCAATGATGTCAGGAAGGTCACTGAGATAGCCATCAGCCATTGGCCAGCCAAACTGCATGGTGATTGGCCGGCCGAAGGAAGCCAACGTGACAGCGCCCTGGTGATTGGCCAGGGCATGGTGGTGACATCACAAGAAGGAATTCCCTTGCCCCAGAGTTGTTTTAAAAGCTCGGCAACAGCCAAGGCTGCACAGAGGAGAGAGATGGCGCTTCAGCTACAGCTCTTCCTGCTATTCCTAGCATTCTCTGACCTTTTTTCTGCCCTGCCCATGGCAAGCCCTCTGCCCACTCCTCCTGCCCTGGGCCATTCACCAACACTCTGCAGTACACCTTCATGTTTGCACCTACCTTTGCAACCCTGTGTGGTCCTGAGGTCCTCAAACCTTCATCCGGCGACTCCTGGACCCTTTTCCCACTATGAGGATGGCCCAGCTGCTCAGGAACACATCTCATTTGGCCCATGGCAGTGGGACACTGGAAATCAGGTCACCATGGATTCTCAGCCAGCTGGTTCCCACACCTTTGGGTTCACAACAGGGCTCAGCACAGGAAAGCTGAGTCCACAACCTGAGGGAGCACTGGGCACATTACTATTCTGGAGCCCTCCAAACCAGCTCAGCACAGGGACCATGAAAGAATGTCAATCCGTCCCTGATGTTCACAATCTTTAGAACGCCTACAGACACCAGGGAGAGCGGGACTTTTACAAAACAAGTAAGTACTGGGGGAAGGAATCACCACATCATTGGACACAGTGCAAGTCCTTGGACCACAAGTCCTGAGACCACGAGCTGGCTGAACCAGCTCAGCAGTGGACAAAGTAATCCCCCAGACACCTGGCTGACCAGGAGCCCACAGACCACAAACCCTCCCACAAAGTATAACAAGCAGAAAATCAGTCCCTGTAAGAGAGCACCAACCAGGAACCCAAAGACTCTGAGTCTTCTGAACCAATTTAATACTACTGGGCAGATGAGTCCCACAGACACTGGGTGGACAAGGAGCCCTACCACAAACAGGCCACTCCAGTGTAGCACAAGGCAAGTAAGTCCAGAGAATACCAGGCTTGCCAAGTGTCAAGAAACCATGAGTCCTGCATCCCAGCTAAGTATTGGAAAAAGGATTCACCTGAATAACACCATCACCATATGCCCTTGGAACTGGAGTCCAAAAACTCAGCTCTCTACTAGGACAGGCAGGCCCCTGGAGAGTGGGCTTATCACGTGCCCTTGGATCTGGAAACCAACACCTCAGCTCTATCCTAGGCCTACCAGGCACCTGAACAGCAGGCTCACCATGTCCCCTTGGACCTGGAGACCAAGAAAGGAGCCCTGGGCTAGGCCAAGCAGACAACTTGACAGTAGGATCACCATGTGCCCATGGACCAGAAGACCAACAACTTAGCTCTCTGCTAGGCCAAACAGGTATCTGAGGAGCCAACTTATCATGTGTCCATGGACCTGGAGACCAACAACTCAGCACTTTACTAGGCCAAGCAGGCACCTGGACATCAGGCTTACCATGTGCACTTGGGACTGGAGACCAATGCAGCTCTTCATGAAGCCAACTAGGTACCTGGACAGCAGGTTTACCACGTGCACTTTGGACTGGAGAACAACAACCCAACTGTCTATTAGGCCAAGCATGAACCTGGACAGCAGGCTTGCCATGTGCCCTTGGACCTGGAGCCCAAAAAAGGAACCCTGGGATAGGCCAAGCAGACACTTTGACAGTGGGATCACCATGTACCCTTGGACCTGGAGACCAAAAACACAGCTCTGTACTAGGCCAGGAGGGTACCTAGACAGCAGGCTCAACATGTGTCCTTCAATGTCAATAACAACAACTCAGCTTTACACTTGGCCAAGCAGGCAGCTGGAGAATGGGCTCATCATGTGCCCTTGGACCTGCAAACCAACAACTCAGCTCTATCCTGGGCCAAGCAGAAACCTTGACAGCGGGCTCACTGCGTGCCCTTGGACCTTGAGACCAAGAAATCAGCTCTCTATTAGGCCAAGCAGGCACCTGGACAGTAGGCTCACCATGTGCTCTTGGAGCTGGAGAACAACAATGCAGCTCTGCACTAGGCCAAGCAGGAACGTGAACAGCAGGGGCACCAGGTGCCTTTGGGCCCGGAGATCAACAACACAGCTCTCAATTAGGCCAAAGAGGAACCTGGACAACAGGTTTAACATGTGCCCTTGGACCTGGCAACCAATAACAGAGCACTGGGCTAGGCCAAGCAGATACCTTGACAGTGGGCTCACCATGTACCCTTGGACCTGGAGACCAACAATGCAGCTCTGTGCTAGGCCAAGCCGGCAACTAGACAGTGAGTTCACCATGCGACCTTGGATTTGGATTCTTCCTTTCCCGGAGAGCATAGAGCACCCAAACAATGGGCTTGCCACTTGGTCTCTCATTATGAGAACTCCAAACCTGCTCAGCCTTGCACCGATGTGTCCACTGGATCCATGGAAACCTGGGAGTCTTCAAACTGTGATTCCTCCATTTCAACCTATCACTGCGCTACAGAGACACGGGGACACCAGGCTAACCCAAATTCCTCTGAATGCGTGCCTTTCAACTCTGCAGACAAGGGGACATTGGAGTCCCTTCTCACCTTGGATTTACTTCAGCTTCATGTCCATGTGGCCTGCTATCTTTGCATTATTCATTTTGGGGGGAGTTCTCCTCCTCAGAAGAAAATGGCACCATGCCGTGGGAGATGAAATAGTCCAGTGGTTTGAAGACTTTGTATTAAAACTCAGGGCAGGAAAGGAGAAGGGGGGATGGGAGGGCATTGGGGAGACCCAGGCCTGGAGAACTATGGAGACATTGTCTGATATCTTCCAGTTGAAGGAGAGGTGCTCCATCCTCAAGGGAGAGGTGGAGGTCTTAAAACAAGAGGCCAGGCAGTGCAGTGAGAGGCAGGCACAGCTCCATGAGGTGGAGAGGTTCTTCATCCAAATGAAAGTCTTCCTGGAAGTTTCTGCCTTACAGAGTGTGACGCCTGTGCACCCACCCAGGATAGCATAGAAGGGGAGTTGGGAAAAGTGTGGTCATGTCCAGGATTGGGGGTTGGTACAAATGTGAATATTACTTTCATTAATAATAAAAATAGTTATTTTTAAAAAACAATTAAAAAACAATCATTTCTGAATGAGTAATTTATGAAAACCATCCTTGGGGGATTTTAATGTGCAGCCTGGCTTGCAGTCACTCCTGTCCCTTATGACTCATCACGTTCTCCTGATGCTGGGCAGGGGTCTCCATGGCTCTGAGAAAGTGTTGGTGAATCATGCCCAGCTGACACAGCATAACCTGCCTGCCTCGTCAAAACATTCAGACATACTTATTTCTGGATCTCAAGCACAGCTGTTGAGGTCAGCACCGTTCTTATTGGAAGAAAAGGAGAAGCAGTAAGTCTATATCCAGGTATTTCTGCATAAAGCCTTTCTGGCTGAGACCTCCCAGCAAGCACATTGTTGCTAAACTTGAGGTTGGACACTGAAGTTTTGGCTTCAAACTGTGGCCATGACAGCAGGTGTTTCTCCACAACAGGTTCCTGTGTGATACAGGCCTTTGAAGAGCAAATGTTACAAGGCCAGGGAACCAGAGTGAGGGAGTCCAGAGGCATGGGACCATTCCCTGTCTCTCGGTGAGAAGGTGTGGGGTCTGGACGGTAGGCAGAGTGGTGTGAGGGGCCAGGATGGTGGGCTCTGTTCTGTCCAAAGAAACACCGCAGGAATTGGGGGAGACATGCGGGATTCACATTGGGTGCTTTAGGTGCCTGGCTGTTTGCACAGAGTAAGGCACAGTGCGAGAGAGGTGGGAATAGGTGCACCTTGCAGACTGTAGGGTCTGCTTGGGTATGAAGGAAAGGGACCCCTTCCAAGAGGCAGAGCCGAGGTTCTATGATAAAGTGGACACTGGGGGTCAGAAGGGAGTAGGAAGGTGAGATTCTAGGATGGCCCATCCTGAGAAATGTTGTTCCTTCTTAGCTCCAGGGATGTGGGCTGGAAGCTCAGGTGAGTTGCAAATCCCTGTGAGCTGGGGCCCACCTGTGGCTCCTGCTGAAGTTGCATGGGAAGAGCCTAGAGCTGTGGCCCCTGGGCTGAGCTCAGTCAAGGCAGTGTGCTCATAGCAGCTGGGCATAAATGGATGGAGCCATGCAGAAGCTCCTTCTGGGGTTGGGAAGTGAACATCTGGGGGCCTTAGGAAGTGGGAGGCTTGACTTCTAATATGGATAGTGTCTGAGCTAATTTGAGAGCGCTGCTTTCAGGAGCCAGTGTGGAGGCTGGTGGAGTCCAGGTCACTTCGATGTAAGGGGCATATGGGTCGCTTATGTGATCCCAGCACTTGGAACTTCCTGTGCTTAGCTGCTCACACCCTGCTCAATATACCCTGGTTTCCACAAACATCAGGCTCCTGGGTGGCTGGTACCCCAGAGTTGCTCGCCTCTTGAATCCCCTTTCCCTCATCACTAAAATGGGGGCAACTTGGTTGGGGTGGTGTTTTTTTAGCAGGAGGCCAGAGAAGGTGGGGTTGGGGAGGTGATCCTCAAGGACAGGGGTTAGATGCAGCCAAGGGGAGGGAGAGAAGAAGGGGAGGACACTCGGAGCCAGGTCCTCGTGCCGGCCTTTCCTCTCCCAAGGCAAAACATCAGCTCTGGGAGGACAACATTCTGTGTGCTGTCTCTGTCCCACACCTGGCCTTTTCTGCCCCTGAGGGTCACAGGGCATCACAGCCCAGCACCTGCCCAGTAACAGACCAGCCCCAGACCCCTCCTGCTTCTTTCACTACTGCCTGACACCCACATCTTAGGGTTCTGGGGCTGTTAGGGATACTTGGAGATCCAGAGAGCCAGGGTGGCACTGCTAGTCTTAGGGACTATTCTGAGGTGTGCTGACAGGTGGAGCACCTGCTACAGAGAGGTAGGGAGGTAGAGGGGTCGATTTACAGATTCACAGAAAGCTGCCGTAGTTCAGAAACGTCCCTTCACAGAGGCACTCTTCACCCCTTTGTTTCTTTCTAGTCTTTCGTCTATTACAAATAAAACTGCAGTGAACCATTCTGCAGAGTGAGTCATGGGATCTTAAATTTTCATTTCTGGGATGAAGGTCCAGGAGAGTGCTTGCGAGGTTATAGGGTTTATGTTTCACTTCTATAGAACCTATCAAACTGTCCTACCAGCGTTGCTCTTCCATTTACATTCCCACCCGAAATGTAGTACTGTATTTTATATTAACCAGCTGTCCTAACAGGTGCGTAGTCATGATAACTCTCAGGGTTTCATTTGCATTTCCCTCATGGCGAGTGAGTTTGTCCATGTTTTCTTGTGCTAATTTTCCGTCTGCATGTTCTCTTTGATGTGATATCTGATGGGCTGTACCTTCATTCAGCATCTCTTGACAGCTCATCCTCCCCAAGGCTGCAGCACAGGGAGGGAGGGGCAGGAAGGTGGGCTGGAAGCTGAGCAGTCCTTAAGTGCGCTCCTCCACTCCTGGGCCCACCAGGAAGGCAGGGGCAGGACGCTGGTTTGGAGGGTCCATCCCCGTGGTGCCGCCCCTCCCCTGCAGTCCTGACAGTGGACAGAGGGGTGGGGAGTGCTGCTGAAGGGCTGTGATATAAGGAAGTAAATGCCCTTCAATTGTGGGATTTGGCCAGAGTCGAAGAAGGTGGACGGAGGAACAGAAAAGGGGGTCTGGGAGCTTTGACTGCTCCCTGCACAGCAAGGCCCCCAGGGCTGATGAAGAGGCTGAAGGGGTGTGCCTTCATTCACTGTGCTTCTCACTGGAGTCCAGGCAGAGCGTGCGGAAGACGGGAAAGGGCGCAGGATGTGGGATGGAAATGCTGTGCCTCCTTTTCCTAAGTCTGTTTTCTGACCCAGGAAATTCGTGTTCCTGAGTTTAACAAGGGAAACACGTGCCTTGAGTTTGCTCCCTGCTCAGAATTCTCACAGATGAGTGTTCACCCCATGTGCTCGCCACACCCTCCTGGCTTTTCGTATGCCTGGCAGGTCTGAGGGTGGTTACAAGGTGCCTTCCTTCTCTGGGAGCACTGCCTGGGTGGCTCTAAAGGGCGGCGCCTGGCCATCCACGCCTGTCCCCGTCCTGCTCTGGTGCCCTCCTCATTTCAAAGTTAAGGAGACGGTGTTGGCGTGGTGAAGGGCCGTCACTGGAGATCGAGTGGGCAACCTCTCTGCCAGGCTTGGCTCTGCTTACCAGCTGCTGAGCTCCCCCAAGTCTGCGCCCTCCAAGGACACCTTTGGAAAACACACTTAAACGCAGCAGTCGGGGCAGAGTAAACCTAGGAACCACCTTAAATAATAATGATAATATGCTATGTGATTCACAACCAGTGTGACTTTCCTAAGTGGTCGATCAACCCAGCTTCTCATTTCCGTGTCGCCTGGCCCAGCTACACCTCTGCGGATTGGAGGGCACCAAGGAGCAGTGCCCTGCGAGCGGGGACTGTGCGCACAGGACGCGCTCCTCTTACCGCAGCTGCCCGGCGTCTGCAGGGGGAGACAGTGCAGAGCTGCGAACACACACCTGCAAAGGCAGCAGCGGTGGCAGGTCCAGGCTCCGTGTATCAGGGCGCCGCGTTCCCTGAGTGGACAGAGAGGCAGCACCAGCGGGGTGGGCGCGCATGCGCTAAACGCGCCCCCACACGCCCCGCCCTTCCTGTCCGCGCCCCTCCACGTCCGCCCCGCCCCGCCCCTCCACGCCCGGCCCCGCCCCTGTACGCCCTCCACGCCCCGCACTTTGTGTCCACGCCCCTCCACGCCCCGCCCCTCCACGCCCCGGCGGCCCCCAGCCCTTCGTGTCCACGCCCCTCCACGCACCGCGCCGCCCCTACACGCCCCTCCACGCCCCGCCCCGCCCGGCCCCCAGACAGAGAGGCGGCATCAGCGGGGTGGGCGCGCATGCGCTACCCGCGCCCCTCCACGCCCCGCCCTTCGTGTC
>NW_023270987.1:14637-16081 GCF_011800145.1 Mirounga leonina
CGGGGTCGGCGCGCATGCGCTACCCGCGCCCCTCCACGCCACGCCCTCCGTGTCCACGCCCCTCCAAGCCCCGCCCCCCACGCCCCGCCCCGCCCCGCCCCCAGACAGAGAGGCAGCACCAGCGGAGTGGCGCACATGCGCTACCCGCGCCCCTCTACGGCCCGCCCTTTGTGTCCGCGCCCCTCCACGCCCGCTCCGCCCATCCACGCGCCCCCGGCCCCCCAGGCCTTCGTGTCCACGCCCCTCCACGCCCCGCTCGGCCCCCAGACAGAAAGGCAGCATCAGGGCGCCTGGGTGGCTCAGTCGGTTAAGCGACTGCCTTCGGCTCAGGTCATGATCCTGGAGTCCCGGGATCGGGTCCCGCATCGGGCTCCCCGCTCAGCGGGGAGCCTGCTTCTCCCTCTCCCACCCCCTCTGCTTGTGTTCCCTCTCTCGCTGTGTCTCTCTCTGTCAAATAAATAAATAAAACCTTTAAAAAAAAAAAAAAAAAAGAAAGGCAGCATCAGCGGGGCGGGCGGGCATGCGCTACCCGCGCCCCTCCACGCCCCGCCCTCCCCTTCACGCCCCCCCCGGCCCCCAGCCCTTCGTGTCTGCGCCCCTCCACGCCCCGCCCCGCCCCGCCCCTCCACGCCCCGCCTTTCGTGTCCGCGCCCCTCCATGCCTCGCCCCAGCCCTTCGTGTCCGCGCCCCTGCACGCCCCCAACCCCTACCCCGCGCCCTCCGCCCGCGCCCGCTCCCCTCCGCAAGGTCAAGCGCCGCTGCTCCCCCCGCCCAACGCTCAGCCCGCTCCCGCAGGCACACACCTCTGCCTCCGGTCGTGCTCGCAGTAAAGGCCGGCGCGGTGGGCGGGGCCTACGCAGCAGGTGCCCAGGGCGCAGGCGCCGCCCTTCCTGCAGCCGCGCCTGCTGGGGGGACACCTGGGTGCTGGCGTCCGCTGCCTCCTGGCCCTTCGCGGGGACGCCCCGAGAGCGCCTCATGAGCCTGCCCCGAGAGGCAGGAAGCTTCACCTCCAGGCCCATGTGTGTTTGCTCAGGTAAACCCTGCTTGTCAACTTAAGGATACAAAACGAACTGCCAGGGGTCCTGGAGGGTCAGGAACCGGCTCGGGACCCAAGGAGAAACCCTGGCCCCAGCAAGGAGCATTTTCCCTCTTCCTTCCTTTCGTATGTTAAAGTCAGGCTGTGACTTGCCTGGACAGTGATTCAAACCAGGCCTTCAGGGCGGGGACCGCCCACAGCTTTCGATGACAACAGAAACCCCTCCCAAACCCTTGTCCCCCCCAGAGGGACATCATCCCCTGGGGTCTGGAGCCGGAGGGTCTGCAATAAGCCGAACAAGGTGCGCTTTGCACTCGGAGTGGGATAGTTGCTTGGGATATGTTTCAATCACACTCCTCTAGACCTGTGTGCAAATGCAACATTGTACCCATGAAAGGGCACGACTTG
>NW_023270988.1:0-16702 GCF_011800145.1 Mirounga leonina
GGTGAGGACGGCCGGGCAGGGCTGTGATGCCTCCGGGCCGGGCGCCGCTCACTGTCTTCGCAGAGCCCCATGGAAGAAATTGGGGACAAGCTGGTCAACAGGAGCCTCACTCGACGGCTCCCCGGCATGGGGCACCTGCACCAGGCAGTCGGTAAGGGCTGGTGCGGGCTCAGGGGGAGAGTGGGGACGAGGGTGCTCCAGGATCGGGCTCGGGGAGGGCCGCGAGGGTCTCCTGCCCCGACGCCATCCGGGACACTGGCGACCCGGGGTGCCACGACGGCTGTGCCCCTTACATGGCCATGATCTCAACCCAAGGGGTCTGGGCTGCTCCCTTCAAAGACACACACAAACAGACACACACGCCAAACACACACACACACACCCAGTCCTTCAAACACACACACACACACACACCTGGTCCTTCACACACAGACACACACACCCGGTCCAGCCCCAGCCTTGGCCATGTACAAAATCACCCTTCACATACGTGGAAGACGATCCGAACCAATTTGGATATTCTGTTGCACTTCAGGACACGGACAGAAATAGTTTTGCAATTTCTGTGTTGTGAATTGTCCCTCCTTTACCACAGATCAGCCCCACCGTGAACCTGAGTGGGCCTTGCCGCTGGGGGCGAGCCAGAGGCTGTGGGCGGTCCGTGCTGACAGCCTGAGGAAGCTGGTGGAGCCGGGCCAGGCCCTCTCCTGTGACCCCTCTCCCAGAGCACCTCCCAGAGGAACGCCTCCCCAGCCCTTCCCACACCTGCTGCTCACGAAGGTGAGCAGGGCCCCCTGTCCCGCCCAGAGGCTCCCCCTCACCTGCAGGCTGTGTGTCTCGGGCCTGGCACGTCGCCTCTCCGAACCTCAGGTGTCTCCTGGGGACCCTGCGTGCCACGAGGCCAGGCCCCACACACGGGGTTGCCGTCGGGCCTGTTGGTACCGCTCCCTGACCCTGTCGCCGGCCCACGGGGAGGGTGGCCTGGGGTGAGGCCGTTCCTCTCCACCATGAAGGAGCTCTCTGCCCCAAGCCTCACTGTCCTGAGTCCGGGGCAAAGCCGCATTCCTGGCTGTGAGGAGGTTTCAGATTCCATCTGGGGTTCCCATCCTGGGTAGAGCCAGAGCAGGGATCCCTGGGGGCTGGCAGAGGGGCCCGAGAGCCACTCAGACATCTGAAAGGTGCTGGCTGGGCTTCATCGACTTCACACATGGACAGGAAGCCCCTTCTAGACATTTTCCATAATTCAGGGAACAGGGCAGACAAATGTCCCTGCCCCGCGGGCCTCTTTCTAGGTGGGGGTCCGCCACTAAACCTAGACGACAAAGCAGAGATGGGCACACGACGTTCCGTGGGACGCCCTGCCGGCTTCCTCTACATACGGATCCCTCTGCTCTCATTGTCCGAAGGATGACGGGCCCTAGGACGAAGAAGAGCCCTTGTCTCCGAGGTGGTGAGGGAACGCGGGGGACCGGTCAGGTGCGGAGCCATGGGTCTCGTGCACACCCGCCGCAGGGCTGGGTCATGGTCCAGGAGCTGTGGGCAGGTCGTCTGTGCACACCTGGCCATGACACACCTGGCTGGCCCTCTCGGTGGGGAGGCCTGCGTGCCTGGTGCACCTGTCCCCCACCTACCCCTGGAGGAGCAGCCACGTTCAAGCCTTTCCATGTCCGACCCTCAGGGACAGTTGGGAACCTGGGTCAAGAGAGGCAGGGACTGGCCCAGGACAACTGAGGGGTGCAGAGTCCAAGGAGCTGCTCTCCAATCCTAGGCCAGTCCCAAACCTCCCATAAGGTTAGCTTTGGGGGTGAGAGCCCCTCAGATCCTCGGGAAGAGCTACCCACCCCGTCCCATGTGGGGACATGACCTTGGCATCCCCAGGCACGTAGATGCACGTGCACTTGCACACCCACCCCCACACACACACCCACCCCCACACACACACCACTGTGACTGCCCAGCTGGGGGTCAGAAGGGGAGGACACCCTGGGAGCGAGGTGGGTGACAGGTGAGGAAGAATAAACAGGTTGCAGACAGTTGGGCCATGGGGCAGGGCATCAGGACTCCTGGCAAGGACCCAGATCCATAGCATGGGGAGGGGAGACAGGCCAGGCTGAGGGTCAGGGGTCCCCAAGGGGCCCAGGGGGGTTGCCAGGGCACTGGGAGAGGACAGGGTCTGGGTTCCGGTGCCCATCACCAGCCTGGGCACTTGGAAGCAGGAAGAGATACCCACCCCCAAGTCCAGAGGGGTTCCAGCACAAAGGCCTCAGCTTACTCTTCTGTCACTTGGGCTGCAGAGATGCAGTGTCCCTAGGGTCCCACAGGCTTGTGGGAGAGCCTGTTGGCCTTGGATCTCCATCCCCGACCCCCTGTGCTCCCAGTCCTGGGAAAATGCTTTGTAGTCCCTCGAGGTCCTTCGGAGCAGGGGACAGACTGGGGGCTTGGGGGGCTGAGGACCTGGGTACGCAGAACGTGGCAGAGCACTGACCACTAGCCTGAGGACCAAGGACAAGACCCTCCTTGTTGCAGCCTCTGGGTCTCCATTTGGAAGAGGTTCCAGATTCACTGCTCTGGTCCGGGTGACAAGGCCTTAGGAAGGAACGGAGCCCCGGGACAGAAGAGGGAAACACGGACAAGAGAGGCTTCTGAGGTTTCTCACATCACCCCTGGAGTCCACAGATCCTGCTCCTGTGAGAGACACAGAGACAAAGACAGAAACAGAGAAGGAGACAGAGAATGAACACACGACAGAGGGAAGCAGAAGAAGTCACAGACTTTCCTCCATCAGCTTGGAAATGACATCCCAGCATTTGGCCCCATTCTCTTCCTGAGAGCGCAGTCACACAGGCCATCCACCCCGGAGGGGAGGTGATTCCATAGGGATCTGTGACCAGGATTCGGGGATGCTGGGAGCGACTGTGGGGACTGCTCAGCACATGGGCACAGATGAGTCCCTGGGACCTGAGCCTAACCCTAATAGAAGCCCCTGGAAGTCTGTGCTGTGAGAGGACAAAGTCAGAATCAGTTCATTACAACCTTCCCACGGGGGCTGGGACACAGGCAGGAGGGGGGTGGCCTTGCCCAGACCCCAGAGCAGACCCAGGCCCCTCTGAGCTGTGCTCCATGTCCCGCCCAGCCCCTGGCTCCTCCTTGCATTGCCAAGTGTGCCCCAGCCTCCTGTGATAGCAGGTCCGGAATGTATGTAGAGGTCCTACCCCTGATGGCGTCCCTAGGAGTAGAAGCCAGAACACCCCACTGTGCAGATGGGGAGCCTGGGGAGGCCCTGAGAGGCACAGGGTCTGTCCAGGGTCACAGCCCTGGGCACGCACAGGAGCCCAGTCTGAAGCCAGCTCTGTGTCCTCACAGCGGGGACACCGGCTGCACCCAGGCCTTGGGAAGGCTGTGGGGGGGCTGTGAGGGAGTCACTGTATGGATGGGGCATGGGGGGAGGGGGAGCATTGAGCAGCCGGGGGAGGGGGCCCTCGGGGGCGGGGGTCTTGTGTGAGGAGGAAGTTGGGTAAGGGGACCCCAGGCAGTGGTGACCTCACTTCCCTGACAACAGAGTCCAACAGAATTTGGAACCCACGTAACAAAGGCACGCACATTCCAGAGACAGCCCCCTGCCCAGCTCATTTCGTTGGAGATCATCCAGCCATGAACATGTGGGCTTGTTGCCTCCCTAAGTCTGGATGCTGCAGGCTGAAGAAAGCCCGCCCTGCAGACGCTGGCCCCCGCTGGGGATGTCCGATCAGGGCTCCCCACCGCCTCTGGCCGTTTGGCCGGAAGGCCCGAAAGGTGACACCAGGAGGCCCAGAGCCGGCCACCCAGCCCCACAGGGTCTAATCCAACTGTGCAGCCCCAGGTCCCCTCCCTCCGTGTGTGTGTGTGTGCGTGTCTGTGGGTGTGCGTGCGTGTGTGTGTGTAAAGAGCGGTCATGCGGGGTGGGGCCATCCTGAGCAGGAGCAGGCTGATGAGGGGTCAGATTCCCAGTGGGCAGGTCATGTTCAAGGGCAAGGCTGGCTGTGTGGGATGGGGTGTGCGGGCACTGCCCCTTCTACCCCGGGTTTATCCTGATAGCCCTGCAGGGATGGGTCACTGCATCCCGGGTGCAGGGCTGTGCACTCACAGGTCTGTGTCTGATCTGGGAGCAGCAGGGGGCCTGGGCAGGAGGACAGAGAGGATGGCCGGGCAGGGCTGTGATGCCTCCCGCCGGCTACCCGTCCCTGTCTTTGCAGAAGGCCACGGATGACCTCCCGAGGCGGCTGGCGGACAGCCCCTCCTCCCTGACGGAGGGGTTGACCCCACAGGCATCCCCAAAAACAAGTGCTGGGGATTGCCGGGCAAGACCTCCAACACCACCCCGACCACTGTCCCAGGTGGTTGGTCACCGGACAGTGGTCCAGGAGCCGGAGCCCATGGAGACCGAGCCCGAGGGTGAGAAGGCTGGGGCTGGGTGTTTGTGGTGTGGGGGGATGGGTCGGTGCTGGCCCCACAGGGACGAGCCCCCAGAGGCTGGTGTGGGGCCTGGAGCAAAGACTGGGCGCAGAGCATCCAGCGGGTGGACTGCGGTCGGGGAGACGCCCCGGGGAGGGCTCCTTCCTGGCTGCGGCTTCTCTGGGAGGCCCTGGGCTGGGTTCTGTCTCCACGGAGAGTAGGCTCGGGCTGAGCTTTTCTCCTCTCACAGCTGCTCCACCACCTGAGGAGCTAGAGCCGGTTCCAACTCCATCGGCAGCTCTGGACGGAGGGGTGGTGGCTGCAACTTCAGCAGGAGACCAGGAGCCGGCAGGTGACCCGGCACCCACCCACGGACAGCCTGACGCAGACCAGGAAGAACTGGCACCTGCCCCTGACCCAGCTCCTGCCGTGGATCCTGCACCTGACCCAGCTCCTGCCCTGGATCCTGCCCCTGACCCAGCTCCTGCCCTGGATCCTGCACCTGCCACTGCTCCAACCCAGCTCCTGCCCCTCCTCCTACCCCTTCCCCTGCCCCTGCCAGAGCCACTGCCCCTTCCCCTGCCCCTGCCCCTGCCTGAGCTCCTGTTCCTGCTCCTTCTCCTGCTCCTGTCCCTGCCCCTGCCAGACCCGCTGCCCCTTCCCCTGCCCCTTCCTGGGCTCCTGTTCTTGTCCCTGACCCTGCTCCTGCCCATAACCCTACCCCTGCCAGACCTGCTGCCCCTTCCCCTGCCCCTGCCTGAGTTCCTGTTCCTGCTCCTTTTCCTGCTCCTGCTTCTGCCCCTTCCCCTGCAAGACCTGCTGCCCCTGCCCCTGCAAGACCTGCTGCCCCTGCCCCTGCCTGAGCTCCTGTTCCTGCTCCTTTTCCTGTTCCCATTTCTGCCCCTTCCCCTGCCAGACCCACTGCCCGTTCCCCTGCCCCTGCCTGAGCTCATGTTCCTGATCCTTTTCCTGCTCCTGCTCCTGCTTCTGCCCCTTCCCCTGCAAGACCTGCTGCCCCTGCCCCTACCCCTGCCCCTGCCTGAGCTCCTGTTCCTGCTCCTTTTCCTGCTCCTGCTCCTGCCCCTTCCCCTGCCAGACCTGCTGCCCCTGCCCCTGCCCCTGCCTGAGCTCCTGTTCCTGCTCCTTCTGCCGCTGCCCCTGCCCCTGCGCCTGCCGGAGCTCCTGTTCCTGCTCCTTACCCAGGTCCTGCCCTAGATCCTGCACCTGCCACGACTGCTGATCCTATCCCTCCCCTTGCCCCTGCCCCTGGCCCTGCTCTTACACCTGGCCCTGCCCCTGGCCCTGCCCCTATCCCAACCCCTGCCCCTCCTCCTGCTCCCGCAGGGCTCCCAGAGCCACATCCAGAGCCCACAGCCCTGCGGGGAGAGCTCCTTGTACAATTACCCTTAGGTCCATCGCCGGACCCCGACGCCCCGCCAGATTGTTTCATCCCCTCCCCCTATGTTCTTTCTCTCTGGTTCATATTGTTCTAGTTCATATTGTTCATTTTCATGTTCTGTATACTGTTTATTATTTGTTTTAAATAAAATTACTTGTTTTCAACTGAACATGTGATGAGCATAAGTACATTCCCAACGCTGTGCCACCACACCACAGAAGATTGCTGCGGAATATCTCATGTCTCAAAGGAGTCCCCGAACCAGAAGCCCCCCTGCCCATTTCTCCCCCAGCCCAGACCCTGGAAACCCGTAAGCTGCTTTCTCTCCCTATTGTTTTACTTGTTCTGGATGTTTCTGTACATGGAATCATGCAATAGGAGCCTTTGTGTCTGCCCACCTATTTTCAAAGGGGACTCATTTTCTTCTGTTTATTTGTCATAAAATTTCCCTTATTCGATATTGAAATCCCCGATTGATTACAGATCAGATGTAATCAGAGAGGCAACTTTAGGAATTATGGGCACAGGGGCGCCTGGGTGGCTCAGTCGTTAAGCGTCTGCTTTCGGCTCAGGTCATGCTCCCAGGGTCCTGGGATCGAGCCCCGCATCGGGCTCCCTGCTCCGTGGGAAGCCTGCTTCTCCCTCTCCCACTCCCCTTGCTTGTGTTCCCTCTCTCTCTGTGTCTCTCTCTGTCAAATAAATAAATAAAATCTTTTTTAAAAAAAGGAATTATGGGCACAATCTCGGGGCAGAGACCCCTGTACCTGCTGGGACACCGCAGCCTGACCCCAGACAGGAAATGGCTGGTTACTCCTGTGGCCGACACAGAAACCAGGGAAATGCAGAAAGCTGGAAGACACACCACAAAGCAAGGCCAGAGAAAGGTTTCACCTGACTCTGGTCCAAACCACGCTCTGAGTCCCACCCAGGAAGGCACGTTCATACCAAGAGGAGCTGACACACACCCGGATACAGACCTTTCTTTTCCCTTGACCGGGGGGTTGGCCAAGGTGGAGGGCGGTTTGTGGACCTCCGTGGTGTTGCTCACAATGACCACTGCCCTTTTTGAGCAAATACCATGGGCCAGGAGTGGGCGGTTGCTTGACCGACCTCCAGTGGTTCGGCTTCACTCACAGAGAGGGAGGGCCTGAGGCTCAGAGCACAAGAACTCAAACCCCAAAGCTCCCCTAGCTCCAGAATAGGCCTCAGTGCCAGCTGCAGCCCCTAAGCAGACCCTGAAGGCCCGGGGTCCCACCAGTGAGGGGCTGGGGGGGGCGATGAGGGGCCTCACCCAGAGTCTCCCAAAAAACGGCAGCTGAGAGTCAGGCCAAGGCAGGCGGTGGGACTGCCGCTGGCTCCTGCCAGGCTCCTGGCAGCATGAGCGATGGCAGGCTGAGCGATAAGAAACTAATAATTTATGTTTCCAGCTCCCGCGGCCCGGCGCCAAGGGAAGGCTGGGCCACAGCCTCCTCCTCACACTGAGCGGCCAAAACCCTTTATTGCACAAATTATTAACGACCAAAGAATGAATGACTCTGTAATCAGATCAGGGCTGCCAGCACTTCTCATTTCGTCTATTTGTATAAATTCTGAAGCCAGGGTCTAGCCTGAGCTCAGAAAGTCAGTCTCATGCTAGACGGGTGTGCAGGGCCCCACCTAAACAGAGCACACCCCTCTCTCACCCTCACCCAGGACTCCACGGGGTGCTGAAGACAGAGGGTGTCGAGGAGGGGGACAGGGAGGTTGGTCTGACTGGGCTGGGCCCCGGGGCCAGGGTCGGAACTCTGTCCTTCAGCCTGCCTCAGGGCCATCTCCTACCCGTTCTCAGGGCCAGGGGCTAGCCCAGGGCTTGGTGGCGAGAGAAAGCTCCCCTGTCCCTGCATGAAAGCCTCTGATCCCTACCTGTCTTTACCCTTCTTCCCCAGTGCCTGCTTTGTCACACTGATGGTCCAGGCCAGCAGCAGCCCCAGGCTCCGTGCCCCACTCTGTCCGCTTCTCCTGCCTGGCCTCCCATCCTCTTTCCCCTTCTCAGGCTGATCTCTCCCCTGCCCTCCCTTTTCCTGTCCTGCTGCTGGGCTGTGCTGTCCTCCCTTGGGTGCAGGGACTCAGGCCATGAGGTTCCTGTGGCAGCGCGGAGGACTGAGCTGCCTATGGCCCTCTCACAAGCCCACTTTTAATCCCACTGACCTCTCGTTATACTACAGAGCATAAATTCAGATTTGGAGAGCTTATGTTCCATCATAAATTGGGCTGGCAGACTTCCGATCAACAAGATAAAGCTGTCTCCTGGGAGGTGGGTGTTTTATTAGTCTTGGCCTCAGTGCTGCAGGCACTGGGATTGGGGGAGGGGGGTGAGTCCTCTGCTCTGGAACCCTCCCGTGATGTTCAGAGCAGCCTGATGGTGCCCAGGGATCTGAGTGCTTCCTATCATCATGGGCAGGCACCAGGAACCTAGTCATCCCCTGGACCTGGGCTGTAAATGCCCTTAGACCCCCGTCCCCACATCACCAATCTGAGTGGCCACTACTCAATCCCCAGGCTGGGCACTCGAGGGTCAAGACAGAGGCTCGGTGTGCACCCAGGCATGTGCATGTCTGTGCCCCACCCTCCCTGGTAGACCTTTGAGAACCTGGCCAGAGCCAGAGTAGGGTTGGGGGATGGGGGGAGCAGCTGGACCTGCCTGGAAACCCTGGGGGCAAAATGGCTGGAGGAGGGGGGCCCAGAAAGAGGGAAGTCAAACCCCCGGCTCCAGAGATGTGATGGCCTGGTCCAGCTTTACTTGCAGGTGTAGACACAGGCAGAGTCCCTACAGGCAGAGATGGGGAGGTCTTGGCAGCTAGGGCCACTCTGGGCCTGGGCTCCTGCCACTCACCCAGAACTGGGAGTGATGTCTGCTGGCCTTGCCTGCCCCTCCCTAGAGGTCAGGTCTTTCTTCAAAATCTCAGTCTCTGTCAACACCACCTCCCTCTGCCACTGGCACTTCCAGCTCAGCTTCCGTACCAGCCTGCCAGAATCACTTCTCAGTGAAGTCACCCAAATCAGCATCCCCAGGGGGGCTCCACTTGGCCCTTCTGAGCACCCTCGTCTGCCCAGGGCCTCAGCAACACAGTAAGAAACCTGTGGGTCCAGGGTATGTGCTGGTGTTCTGGGGTGCAGGACACCCTGACAGGAAAGGAAGGCAATCCAGGGAGGCTTCTTGGAGGAGGGGTTGCTGCTGTAAGTCTTGAAGATAAGCAGGTGGGAGCAGGGCCAACATCACCACCAGGCACAGAGAGCATAGAACCTGGATCCCTGGTGCCTTTAGAGACGACAAAGACATTTTACTTTAATTTCCCTTAAAACCAGAAGGAAAAAAAATAATATAATAATAATGAAGATTAAATAATATATCTACCATGGATTATATTTGTCTTTATATCAATAGGGTTATAAAATATAATTTAAAATTTTTCAATGGAGGAAAGGACTCCCAAATGCAGAAGTTGCTACACAAGTGGTAACGGGGCCACAGAATAGTGATATTAGGGAGTGACGCTCCTGGGCAAAGGCAACAACTCAGCCATGCTCAGACACTGAAGAAGACAGGGAAACAGGAATTTGAGCCCAGGGGCGGAGGCAAGGCCTGGAGGCCAAGGGTCCCAGACTGTTCCCAAAGGAGCCCCTGGAGAGCAAGTTGGCCAGATGTGCCCATCAGGTACTGGATGAGTGGGGGCAGAGTCTGGGAGTATCACAGAAATATCATAGGTGAGAGGGGCCAGACTAGGTATTAGAAGGAAAGGGATCTAGAAGGGAGCATATATGAGGTTTGCTGATTGGCTAATGGGGAGGAGTATGGTGCCTGCTCTCTGAGGGACTGCGAGCGAGATGGGGATGACAGCATGGCGGTAGGAAAAAGACTCAGGGGGCTGTGGGGTGGATGCACAGGGCAGGCTATTATATTATTTTCTTCCTTCTGGTTTTAAGGGAAATTAAAGTAAAATGTCTTTGTCGTCTCTAAAAGCACCAGGGATCCAGGTTCTATGCTCTCTGTGCCTGGTGGTGATGTTGGCCCTGCTCCCACCTGCTTATCTTGAGTGTCTGGACTGAAGCTAGAGACTCAGGTTCATAGTCTGTAAAGGAAACCACAGAAGTCTTATGAAAGAGAAGAGTGCCTAGTGTAGAACCCACCCACTTACCCAGTCACCCATCATCCACTCATTCACCCGTCAGTCCATCCCCCCACCCATCTACCCCTCAACCCAGCCTATGTTTGAGGGGTGGGTGAGGCAGGAATGAGAGGTGAGGCTGATCTGAGGGGATGGTCTCAGGGCATGTGCCCATGAGTGAAGCTCATCTAATACATAGCAAGGCGTCAACTAGAAGCACTAAGAAAAATCCCAATGTATTGAGGCCAAAATCACGGTATCAAGCAGAAGCTGACAATTCGCTGAGGACCATGTTCCTGGATGGAAGATGGGATAACCCAGCAGGAGTACTGGCTTTGCCCCTCACCAGTCATGAATCACCCTGTCACGTCTCTGAGGCCCCAGGAGCTCAGGAGCCCACATATACCTGCTGGACCTTAGACACACAGTTACTCAACTGCCAACATGTGGCAGACTCATATTTTGGCAAGGCCACCCAGTCTGGAAGAATGGTCTGTCTGTTCTCCTGGGAGGGGTCTATAGCACGCTGACCTCTGTTAGCATCTGCATGTACACAGAGCATCAAAGGTCAGGATCCTTTGTCCTGAGCAGGGCATGAGGACTCCACATTTGGGGATGCCCATATTCCTCTATGCAGAGGTAAAACCCCCTCAGACCAGCCCCAGTCCCTCCGGTTGCCTCTTCTGCTCCCACTTCCCCCAGGCCCCCAAGCAGCCTAGCCAGTCTGCAGGTGGGAAGGCCCCCAAGGCCAACCTGGGACTATTACATGCCCCCGAGAAAGTGCCAGGCTGTGGCCTTGGACAGAGCCCTGGAATCGCTTCCCCTCCCCTGCCGGAGGTAGGTGTGGGTCTGGCCTCTGCCGATGGGCTCTGCTCAGGGTCTCAGCCCGTACCAGGCTGTGCTCTTCAGCCTACCCACTTCTGAGACTGCACCTGGGGCACCGTGCATAACTTCACACGCTTGGGCATCACAGAGTTCCTGTTCTCATGGCACAGTGTGCGGGGCCACTCCGCGCAGAAGGTGAGTTGACCCCATGGAGGACTTAGTGGGTTGCAGTAATAAAGGAACCCTCACACCCAGGGGTGCCTGGGTGGCTCAGTTGGTTGAGTGTCTGACTCTTGGTTTCGGCTCAGGTGGATCTCAGGGTCATGAGATTGGGCACCCGCATTGTGCTCCCCACTCAGCATGGAGTCTGCTTCCCCTCTCCCTCTCTGTCTGTCCCTCCCCCCACCAAATAAGTAAATCTTTAAAAATAATAAAAATAAAGGAAACTCACACCCAGACAGGCACTCACAGATGTCAATGCATTCAGGGCACCCCACAGGGATGTCACCAACTCAACCAGCCCTTGGAGGGATGGGCCCACTGGCAAGGAGGACCGGGCCTTGGGTGGGGTCAGGCTAAGTCGATGACCTCAAACAGCCAGCCTGGGCTGGACTCGTGAAATCGTGAATTCACTGACCACCTCGGCTTGCTACTTCTTGAGGCGACAAATCCATGCCGTCAAAGTGACTGTTGGTCTTCCTGGTGAGCCTGACGTTGGGACTGTGTGTGAGGTACACCCAGACCACCCCTCCTCCCAGCGCAGGCAGGCGCAGAGTTGCAATCCTGCTGCAGCATAGTGGATGAGGCCTTGCCAAGAGGCTTGAGAACTGTCTCTCTCTCTCTCTCTGATGAGGAGGATGCCTGTGGCCAAACTCTTAAGAATCTTCTGGGGACAGGAGGGTATTCAGAGTCCTGCCTGGGCAGAAGCCCAGTGGACAGGTGCTGGGAGAAGAGGTGAGCAGGGATGGGGCTTCCCCAGGGCAGGGAGGCCAAGCTGGGCTGAGTGGGCCACACCAGGATGGACCCCTGTATGCAGCCCTCAAATGCTGACACGGGGGTATGTCAGAAAACAAAAGTCCTGCTCATAGGGAGCTCACACTCTGCAGGAAGTCCAACGTATTAACAGTTGCTCCCAGAGCCAGTCTGGACTCCCTGTGCAGCCTGGGAGTCTTTCAGAGCTGGGCCTGGAGACAGCAGCTGTAGCCCCCCCCCCTCCTAGCCCTCCACCAACTGACCCCTCACCTCCAGTTTCCCTCTGCCTCCAGGCTTTCTGTGCTGAGGGTCCCCACCTGAATGTCCCCTCTTCTCCTTCAACTTCCACCTGGCAGTCCTGGCAGAGAGCCCACGGGAGCCCATTCTGCCCCATCATGCTCATCATGCTCCACTCCAAGGACCCTCCCACATCCAAGCCCACTCCTCCCCCAGTACCCACTCCCCCCCATGGGAGCCTGACCGCTGCCCTACGACTCTGAGGACAGCACATCCTAATGTCTCTATCAGGACTGTGGTCACAGGTCTGCCCAGGCCAAGACAGCTGACCATGCAAAGAGTAAACATGTGACCAGCCGAGTTGGGATTGACCCTCCAGGGCCTATACCCCCACAATGAGGAGCGTGGGTCCCTAAGGCCTTCATGTGGGATCTACGCTGACTATGAGCTGATGTGGACAGCAAGACTGTGGTCACAGGAGGAGGGAAGCACATTCACATATAAGCACACAGTATGGACACACACGAGCACACAGGAAACCCTACACTCTCAGGTAAGGGTCTCCTCGTCTCTCACACTCAGCCCCTGCTGGCACATTCCTGGGACGTAGGGGTGTAATGGGACTGGAGCTGAGTCTGCGTGCTGCACCCAGCTCTACTACTCCACTCTGGTCATCTCCCTGACCTGACATCTGAAAGAGGGGGTGACTGGTGCTGCAGAGGCTTGTGCCATGAGGGATGAGGACCACGTGGGGCTTTGGCACCCACATGCACCCAGCAGGGCACCAGCTGCGTCCGGGGGTCCGCCCAACCCCGTTTCCACCCCAAGCCATGTCCAGGCAGTAGGCTGGCAATGTCGACAGGGAGAGAAAGGGGTGACACCAGCCCTCATGCCCATTCACTGGGATAGATTCTTTGGTCCCTAGGGGCCCTGGAAGACTCTGCTCCTGCCCTTTACTTGGCCCTACCTTGGAGTGGACCCCCCAGGTCCTGCACTCTGGGCCCATTTATGGAGAAAGCATCTAGGGTGTGCCAGGCCTGCCTCACCGTGCTGACCAGGGCACATGTAGCCACATCTTACCCTGACTGCTCTCCTCTGAGCCAAAGGAACCCACAGATTTTGAGCCCCTATCTCATTTTTCAGATGGAGAAACTAAGGTCCAAAGAAGGGCAGCGAAGACTGGGTCATTCAGTGGCTAGCCAGGAGGACCCAAATCTCAGGCCCCTGCAGAGTCTGCCGTCCTTACCACCTGTGTCAGCCTACCTCAGCATAACCCTGGCCAAGGAGGGTCCACAGCCCCCGGCAGGCTGCTCTGGGGCAGGTGCTGCTCTCTGTCCGCAGTGATGCCAGCAAGTGGGTGTCTTCGTCCCTCCTCAAGAGGGGCCAAGCAAGCAGAGCCAGTGGTAGCCAGACTCCGACCCATGTTGCCAGACCAGCAACTTCCTCTGTACGGCATCAGTGTACCCAGCGCACCCTGTGTGTTGAGCTCATTTGTGTCCTTGTATTGGTGTCTGAGAAAGTGTGTGTGTGTCCCAACTTCTGTGTAACACAGCAGGTGAGTATCGTGTAACCAGTGCTCTCCGGCAGCGTGTGCCCTGTGGGTGCCCCAAGTCTGCACACCCACGGGAGAACGTAAGGTTGACCCTAGGTCCTATCTCTTTCTCCTTTAAATGGCATATGTTAAGGTCAGTGAACAGACTGGGCTCGGAAACCTCTCTACTCCTGAGACGGAGACGGCATGGCCTGCCGCCAGCTCGGGACTGGTCAAAGGTAAGGCATGTCCTCGCAGGGCAGCCCCTCCTGTGTCTGACCTGCAGCTGGAAACAGACACATTCCTCCCGGAAGCTCCGGCCACTCTTGCAGGGAGTCTGGGGGAGCCCCAGCTGACTCACCACTGACCTTTGACCTCACAGGTTAACCCTTCCTAAACCAGACCCTTGCCCCAGCCATGCTGTCTTAGATATGACAGCTGTATCCAGATGGAGCCCATGGTGCAGGCCTGTGTGTCTACGGATGTTTTTGCACAGGTCTTGGTGTCCTTCCTCTGGCTGTGCTGTACGTGAACACATACACTGTCCGTGCACGTGTGTGGTCAAGATGTCAGCATCCGTGCCAGCCCCTGTCCTGCGCCTGCGCTTTTGAGAATGTACCCTGTCGTACGTATCTGTTGCGGGCTTCGGGTGCTTGCCTGAGGACACGGACGTGTACACAAGGATGTACTTCCTCAGAGACGTGTCAGCTGTGCTCACACCTGTGTGGGCTGTCCCTGCAGGCCTTCCCGTGCCTGGCATGTCTGGGCCTGCTCTCCCACCCTGACAGTCACCCTGGATGAGCTCAGGAAGACCAGGCTGAGGGAGCAGGCCCAAGGATGCACCTGAGATCCAGAGACACACTGCTTTCCTGGGCATCTCCCAGCCTCACCTCTGGATCCCTCTCCCTGGGGCTCCACATCTGGTGCTCAATAAATGACTGGTGAAGGGATGGATGAAAAGGGGCTCTAAGGGGCACAGTCTGGAGATGGGGTAGGCAGGCCCTCCAGGATGGGAGGGAGGCTATTGGCAGGAGCGCCAGTTGTGGACTGGGTCGGAGAGCTCCAGAAGAGGCGGTCAAGGCTGGCCAAGCCCGGGTTGGGGGCAGCAGGGTCTGCGGGCCGCCCCCGCGCGCTCCCCGGGGACGTCTCGGGTCACCGTCTGCACCGCCCCGGCCGCGCTGCCCCGCGGGTTATTTATGACCCCCTCCCCCTCCCTGGCGGCAGCGGCCAGGCGGGGGCTCCGGCCTCGGCCCAGCGGCAGAGGGCCCCCAGCGGGGGGACCACGAGTAGCAAGGGCGCCTCCGTTGCCACGAGGAAGGCAGGGGCGGGGCCTCTGAGGGCCGGAGGAGGGGTTTGGGCAGCCGCTCCCACCTGTGTTTCCCAAGGAAGGTGCCGCCAGGCCTGAACTCCAGGCGGGGGGAGGTTCTAGAGCCAAAATTCTGTCCTTCTGACCTCTGGCTCCAGTCAGAAGCGCAGAGCAGGTGCCAAACCAGGACACAGGTGGACAGGAGGAAGAAAGTGAGCAGATCCTTGTGGCAGGGGTAGAATGCCCAGGAGTAAGGATGCCTGATCCCTGTGGGACAGTGGCTCTGATCCTGTGGGCAGAGAGGTCTACTTCCCATGAAGAGGGGGAAACAGGTAGGGGTGGGGGTAGGGGTGAACTGATCAGCCAAAGCCCTAGAAGGGGGTCTCCTGAAAGTCAGGGTGTGGCCCTTGGAGGAGAAGGGGTCCTGCAGGGAGCTTTGAACCCAGTCATGGTCATTTTAGGAAGCCCCTTGATCCTCCAGAGAGAGGTGGAACCAGATAGTAGCATGGAGGTTAGGCTGGGTGAGCTAGGTTAGTTTAGCCCCCTTACCTTGCCAGCTGGGTTCCACTTCCGAAAGCCAGAGTTGGGGCCTTCTTTGCCCCTCCTTCACCACTGTGGGCCTGTTCAGGATGAAAGAAGTCAGGGGTGAGTCAAGGGTGGTCCTGCAGAAGGGAAGGGAGGCCCCCTCCACAGGCTACATGGTACCTTCTCAGATCTAGAGATAAACTGCACTAGCCTTCCCTCCCCAAACCTCAGTTTAAAGGTCAGGGGTTAGGAGGCCTAAGGGTCAGTGAATAGGTGCAGGCAAACATGAGAAGAACTGAGTGGAGGGGACCATCTCTTGAAAGCGGTGTCAGGGCTGTAGCCAGACAGTTGGCCTCACGCTGAGGCCTGATAACCTCTCCACATTGTGCCATGACCACAGCTTAGCATGATGGCTCCTCTGTGGGCCTTGGCTCTTGGGCAGGAACAGCCTCCTGCATCCATTAGACATGGAGGCAGCACCCCTGAGAGCAAGACGCGGGCCACAGAAGGTGAGTGTGCACCTAGGCTCAGGCATGTGCAGGTGTCCAGTTTGCACGGAGGGCAACTGGGCTGAGGGTGGCACACCATAGAGGACCACTCACTTTCACACCCACATTCACACCTGGCCCCTTAAATCCCAGCAGGCAGATGTACAAAGAGTAGAGCAGAAGGGGGATACAGAGGTTTGGGTGCATAGGTTCCCAGACACGTTCCTGGTCTCAGCCCAGACCTTGCTCCCCAAGTTAGTCTTGGGGCTGGCTGGTGCCTCAGTTGCAGATGATCTTGGCAGTGTGCATCAGCAAGGGAGAGCAGAGCAGGAGCCAGTGGTCAGGCTCATGCCCAGCTGGTGCAGGTGCCTGGGAGGAGGTGGGTGAGGGTGGGGTGCTCCCTCACTCCCATCACTCCCTTGCACAAGGTGCTCATGCAAGCACGCCTGTGGTCCAGCTCAACCCCCCAGAGCCCGGTCAGAGAGATGCCCACAAAAATGCCGTGCCAAATGCATCTCAGTGGGGGTCTAGGCCCTGGGATGGGATCTGAGACTACTTTCTAGCTTGTTCAGAATAACACATCAGAGAAAGACAAACCTGTCTCATCAGCTATTAGTAGGTTTCTGTTTCTCTTCCTAATGCTTCTACTGCAAGGCTGGCATGCTGGCCTGCTGGCCTGCAGGGAGATGGGAGTTGAACACCAAGGGACAAGCCACCCTCATGCCAGGACTGGGCCAAGGCTGACCTGCTTCCTCAAGGCACCAAAGTGGACATGAGTGTAGAGGGTTCCTCTTCGCCAGACTGGCTCATACTAGGGAACAGAAATGTGCTCAAGTGTGCAAT
>NW_023270989.1:0-754 GCF_011800145.1 Mirounga leonina
ATGACCCTCAGGCAAGAGAAGTGCAAGCGCCTGAAAAAACAGGATGTGGAGAAAGGGGGGCTAGCTGCCACAGGGACCTTCCTCACACTTTCCAGAGTCAGTTAAATTAGGCAGGAGGAGTCTAACGGGGCAACTTGAGGAAAAGTTCTTACAGCACTGCTTGAAATGTCAAGTCCTATTGGACACGAAGGGGAAAATGTCCCTGAGTAGGTTTGGCAGTGATAATTTCTCCCATCAGTTTCGTGTTCACTTAGGACACGTTAATCGGAGAACTCTCCTGACACCTACCTATTATATAATGGGAAAATGCCAAGTGGTGGAGGGTGCCAACCAGGGAGGGGGGCACTGCAACTAGACAGTCAGGAGACAGTGTACACACACAGGAAAACAACACCAGGAAGTAAAAATGAGGGTGAGATAAGAGAAAACCGTGTGTGGGGTGGGGGGGGGCACCAAATACTAATTCCACTTAAAATCTTAGCTAGCCCCAAGCTCTGTCTCTCCCCAGTGGACGACACTAATGTTTAAGCCTTATCCCAGACATCCTATTTGATTTTGACCAAACTGGTACCAGTTATGACTAAACTTTCCTGTGTTAAGTATAAAAACTTCTGGGAGAGTTCATGGGGATAAATCAGATGTCAAAGAAAAAAATTCATAATATGATAATTTTATTCCTTATAAAACCAGGTACATACTCAGTTTACGGGAACTACATAAATAATATCACATCTCCCTCCTTTACTGGACTTGG
>NW_023270989.1:854-28306 GCF_011800145.1 Mirounga leonina
AAATGGGCATCAATTTTGGTTTCCACTCCCCTCTATACTTTTTTTTTTAAATTTATTTTGAGAGAGCGAGAGCGAGAGCGAGCACAAGCAGAGTGGCAGGCAGAGGGAGAAGCAGACTCCCTGCTGAGCAGGGAGCCCGAAGCAGAACTTGATCCCTGGACCCTGGAATCATGACCGAGCTAAAGGCAGACGCCTAACTGACTGAGCCGCCCAGGCCCCCCTCCCCTCTATACTTTTCTAATTCTTACCCACAAGGAACTGAATTCTACTTGTCAAACCTGGAGAGTAAACTGTATGTTCTTCTTGAGCCCTTCCATCAAGGTGGAGCTCTTCTTAGTCAAAGGTAGAGAGTTGCCTTTCACCCTAGAAAGTGTTTTATTGATTAATGCAAAATTGAACATTTTTTCAGCATTGATAATAGACCAATTTTATCACCACAGTCGGCTGGGTGGAGTCTAAGTTGCTGACTAAAGAGCTATACAATTAATAACGTATTATGGCAAAATACAGAACTATTTAAGTATCCCGGAGTTGCAAAGCATAGAAATAAAATTTGTAATAGATTAATCCTAGAAAAATCTCTGAAGGAAATAAGTTTAGGATGAGGTTTTGAAGAAGTATGGCAAACGCTTTAGTTTGGCTCTAACAGAGTATACACACTGGGAAATAATGAGAAATGAGTTTGGAAAGATAAGAGTGGAGAGAGTTGCTGGAGGATATTAAATGTTAGAACAGAGAGCAACCACAACAAGGAAAGAACACAACGCTCTATTGGGTTAATTTCCTTAAAACCCAAACTATCAGAAGTCAATAAAGAGTGAAAATGTTTATTCTACAAGAAAGCACAAAAATGACATCAATCTAAGATACTGAAGTCTGATGTTTAAAGATAAACATGTCTCATATTCCTATGCCAACTCAAGTCATTATTAACTTCACTGACAACCCAGCTAGTTAATTCCATCAGACAGAAACTAAAATGGTGTACTTTTCACTCCTTAGAAAATGAGGTGCTCACACAAGGCAAATGAAAAATCTGTAGCCTCTGTCTATATGCATATAAAGGCTTTGCCACAGAGGCTGAAATTTTACTGAAATTAAATAAACTTCCTAACCTTTTTGAACTACAGCTTTTATTACATCTTTAAACAAACATATAGCAAAAGATGGAGAGAGATTTGAGGAACCTGGAACAAAACTCAAAGGCTAAATTCCTTGAAAAGAAATGAATCTTTCCCTGTTGTATCTTGGCCTGGTGTGGGGCTTAGTGCATAGTAGGCATGCAAGGAACATTTGCTAATTAAATGCAAAGGCTTTGCCAACAAGAGGATTAATGCTTGGAAGAATCCCAAGCTACATTCCTGGACCAAATATCTGAAAATGTTCTCAATTCTACATTATACTGTACTTTCCAACAAGTCCTAAGTGATAAGCTAACTTTGTAATCCCATCAAATGCAACAGTATTACCACATCCTTTGCATTTTGTCTTTGAAATTTGGGTCCAAGAGGTTTTTAGCACATACACCAGTTGGAGCCAAACTTGCCCGGTGTCCAAAATTCACTTTTATTCTTATTTATAAGTTAAAATGTAATCAAATTAGAATCCTAGGCTAATGATAACCTGCATGCTAATCCTGGATCCAAAAAATAATTAGCTACATGACCCTGAGCATATCACCTCAGTTTTATCATCGGTAATATGAGAAAACTGGATATTTGAAAAACCTTCCTTGGGGAAATGTACTGATGACTGCAAGTTACTTTGAAATGCATAAAAAATACTGATGAAATGCATAAAAAATACTGAAATGCATAAAAAAAAAAAAACCCTGATGGATGGCTACAAGGATAGGTTAATATATAATAAAGCAAGGAGGGTAAAAAGTTAGGAAAATAATCTAGTCGGTGGATATACCTCTTCTACAAAAAAACTTCTTCACCAGCCCTAATCCCCCATCTTTCCCATTCCTCGAAGTGGCACCACCACACACCCAGGTGCTCAAAGCAAAAAAACTAGAAGTTACCCTTAAGTCCTTACCTTCCCCCACTTTGCAACCCATTAGCCCAGTCCTGTTAGCTCCTCCTTCAAGCCCCTCCCAAGTCCATCCACTTCACTCAGTGCCCCTCCTCTCATGCTAATCCAAGCTAACCTCCTCCTTCTTCCCTTCCCCCACTCCTGCCCCTCCCCAATCAAAAACAATGACTTTTTGAAACATACACCTCACATTAACTTTCCAACTCTAAACTTTCTGGTGACACTAAGAATATAAATATAACTAAGAATATCCAACCCCTTCCTAGGCTGACAGACCCCCGCTGGCCTCTGCCGACTTCTTCGACCTCATTCCTAGGGCTTCTACCCCTCATTTACCAGGAATCAGCCACGCTGGTCTTCGCCGTCCTATGACCCGCCCAGCTCTTACATTAAGGCCTCCGTACTTGATAATTCCCTCTGCAAGGCTTCCTTTCAAAAATTTCACTTGGCAGTCATTCTAGTCATTCAACGTGCGCCTTCCATGTCCCCTCCTCGGGAAGGCCTTCCCTGACCACCCAATCTAAACAACACACTCTCTATCTCCTCATCCTGATCTATGCTTTTTAGAGGGGTAGAATAGATCACTTATGAACAGAGACTCTGCAGTCACACTGCCTAGATTCAGGGTCCAGCGCAATACTACCCTAAACTGTGTGACCTCGGGCAAGTTACTTAGTTTCTCTGTGCCTAGGTCTTCTCATATGTAAAAGACAGACAAAACGACTTCAGAGGGTCATTGTGAGACTAAATAAATACGAAAGAGAACACTTAAAAGCAATGCCTGGCACATAATAAGAGCTACTGATGTCTTCTTTGATACTATTATTATTATTATTATTATTATGGCTTTAGCTTGTATTTTCTTGTTTAGTATCTACCTCTCGCAACTGGAACGCTAACTCCGTAAGAGATCTTTTTGCTTGCTTTGTTTATGGCCATATCCCCAATGCCTAGAACACTGTCAGGGACTTAGCAAATGCTCAGTAAATTTCCACTGAATGAAAACATTAATATGCTCTTACGTTTGATTGTGCTACAACTTCATTCGTCCTCAGTAAACATTTACCTACTGTGTAGCATTTTTTCTTCAGCTTAAGAAGTTTTCCAAATTATCTGGAAAACATAAAGGAAGGTCCCTCAGCCCCTGCATCTAAATGGTGCACATGAAGGCACACGGGAAAATGAGCAAGGAAACCGCTGTAAGAAAGAGACTTACCACCTACTCTGTAATGCCATAGTCCTTTAGCCTTAGGGAATTTATATAGTAATTAGCTTATGTTATCTAGCATATTAATTGCTGAGAGAAAAAATATTTAACTACCCATAGCATATTAATCCACAATTTAATATGTTCTACAGAAGGTGATCATTTTAATACACTGACATGTTTCTTAAATAACGTGGATATATTTATCATTATAAAAAATATAGTAGTTTCCTAAAGCACTGTAACAAAGTACCACAAATCAGGTGGCTCAAAACAATAAAAATCTGTTCTCTCACAGTTCTGGAAGCTAGAAGTCCACAATCAAGGTGTCCCCAGGGCCACACTCTCCCTGAGACTCTGGGCTGAGTCTGGGCCTCGTCTAGCTTCTGGGGATAGCTATCAGTCCTTAGTGCCCCTGGATGTCAGCCGCAGCCCTTCAAGTTCTGCCTCCGTAGTTATGTGGTCACACAGCATCCTCCTCTCCTGAACCCGTATCTCTTCTCTCAAGAACCCACCCTACTCAGGAGGACTTCATCTTAGCTAATTATGTCTGCAATGACCCTGTTTCCAAACTGCAGTACTGGAGGTAGGATTCGAGATACCTTTTGGGGGCACACAATTCAATCCATAACACATACCTAGGTATGCACTGCAGTATTACCAAAAGTTGCAAACTTTTCAGCTCACCAAGATATTTTTCTTTAAGGCAGGCCAGGCATATTTCTGAATTTTGGCACTTCAATAAGAACAGCCATATTCATGTCTGGTCCCAATTCTCTAGGATAACTCCCACTTATCTCTATGGTTGAATTCACAGCTTCATGATGATGAGAAATGTAATTAGATCAGTGATCTAAAATAGTAAATATTCTAAACCTGTTACAAACAAGTGTCATGAATAAAATAATGATTTGGGGGGCATTTTAAAACAGTTGCGGAAAACACCCTACCCAGTTGCAGCTAACACAATGTATTCTTCAACCCTATGAGATACGCAGTATTATACTCACTTTTTAGATGAAGAATCTGAGGCCTCTAAGTAATTTGTCCAAGGTAACAGATGATAAGTGGTAGAACTGAGATCCCACCACAGATCAACTCCAAGCCCACATTTTAAAGGCATACAACTTGACTGTGCTTTGCCACAACTTTATGTAAAATTCCATCAAGCTTTACTAAAAAGCTGTTTAGATTTGGCAGAAGATGGGTTGGAGGTTGTGATTTTACCTCTGTGAACATAATAAATACAACGGGTCCTAAAATGTGCTGTGTAAAGTAAAATCACATGCACCGAGTGCTGTGTTTCTATTTAGTTACATTGTTTTTAAAAACGAATGAACAACAAAGACAACAAAAATGGAGGTACTCTTGTTCCCCCCAGTGAAGAGATTCTGACAGCAACTTAAGGTGAAAACTGTGTACAGGAAAGAGACCTGGCCAAGTGGTACATGAGGACCACACTCTTGCACAACTGTGCTTTCACTTAGGTTATGAGCAGTAAACTAATGAACAGCTCAGTGAGGCTACACCATTGCTTAAAAAGAGGGGCTCCATGTTAGCACAAAGAAGAAACTCTGACCATATCCTCTCTTCTAATCATCAGGCTCTCAAAGTTAGAAAATGACCACAGAAGGGCTGTGAGCTTTTAATATCATTCCCGTAGATGCTTCTCTAATACCACCAGGGCCACTGAGGGAGAAACATTAGTATCTCAGGAGGTGAAAAGTTTGCCAACTGCAGGTAATAAGGCAAATTATACCTATTCCCATTTAGTATTTGGGGGGGAATGATAAAATATTTCTTTTTTAAGATTTTATTTATTTATTTGAGAGGAGAGAGAGCACATGAGAGCAGGGGGAGGGGCAGAGGGAGAGGGAAAGAATCTCAAGCAGACTCCGCACTCCATGGAGCCAGATGTGGAGCTCGATCTCACAACCCTGAGATCATGACCTGAGCCAAAACTGAATCAGACACTTAACCGACTGAGCCACCCAGGCACCCCAGGGAATGACACAATATTTCTATATTGTTTACTTATAAGAAGAAGTTCCTTAATACTGATGAACTGCTCATCTGGCTTTCATCACTTTAACAGCAGACTAATATTCCATAAATAGGCAATTTTTTATTCTTTCAATTAGCAAGAAATAATCCTAAGAGATTATCTATTGGCCTTTCACAGATCCATTTCCAATCACTATTTTTTTTAAGATGACTTTTTCAAAGACAGGGTTTGTTTAGTATGGGCAGTCCAGTTTGAACCTCTAAAACAAGGATATCAAATAAAATATTAACTAGAGACCAGGCTTCTGGTATATTTCCAAATCCAGAAATAGAAAAGACATATGCACACATGTTCTGGGGGTACAGAGCAGCTCCCGAGTATCTAAGCAAGGACAAACATCAAAGAAAGTAGAAGAATGCCACCCTAGGTTTCCACCTGACCTCCTGGGAGATAGGACAATCCACCAGGGGAAGTGAAGGAACACTGCAGTTGGCTGACAGGATCCCTCCAAGGTCAGTTTTTTCTTTGGAAAGCAGAGACGCGTGGGAGAAGCAATCAGAGTAAAGAGAAAACAAAACTGGAGAGATGAGCAGAGAGCGAGCAGCTGATCAGAGGCAGCTGAGGAGGCTGAGGCGGTGAGCTCCAGATACTAGTGTGTACCTCAGCAGTTCCTAAAAGCATAGGCTGGAGCTGCAGGAGAAGAGAAAGATGCTACCTGTGCCCCAGGACTCTAGCTTTTGGGGCTTAGGGCATTCATACAGGAACAAGCTACTCTATGCACAAGCAACTGTAATAGTCTGTGCTATGCTTATACATGAAAAATGCCACAGAATAAAACATATATATTTAGGTATCCCTTAGTGGAGATTTCAATCTTATTCTACTATAGAATCTACTTGGGGGAGGGATGTGGACCATAAACTACAAGGTACGAATGCCTCTCTCTGGAAGTTCCCACATATCACACTGCTCCTGCCCTTCTTGACCTTCTTTACTTCCATCTCCATCCCAGAAAATCTGAACCCAAACTTTCAACAGACCATTCCCTCTTCATGAGTAAAGCCACAGAAACGTAAATAAATAAAATACCATAAAATTCCAGAGGGTTCTATTAAGGTCAGTGACACAGAGGAATTCACAATTTCACATAATTCCAAGAACAGGGAATAAAACAGGGCTGCATCTCCTGGAGGCTGGAGCTGTAGGATGATTCCAGAATGATTCTGGACCTTGGAAAGAGGAGTTTGTGGCCCTCCTCTCTGGTGGTCTTCTAGGAAGCCCCCTCGGCCCTACAGCATGTGTCGATTGCTTCTGCTCACTCATGATTTCTTCTCCCAGAATTTTAGTTTGTACATGGTTTAGAACGGCCTTTCCAACCTTAACTCTCCCTCCCCACCTCAGAACTGGTGGTGTGTTTTGTAAATGCTAACAACTCCCACCACAGCCATGACTGACAGGGAAAACAGGGCTGGGGAGATAACCTATTATACAGCATTTCTGCCACTCAGAACAGATGTAAAGAGACCCAAGAGAATAGAGAGTAGTAAAAATGTACAAGAATAATTAGGAAAGGGCATGGAATCTTAAAGAAAGAAAAGAAAAAAGGAAAGGAAAGGAAAGATCAAACTCACAGAAGCACAGCAGACTGGTGGTTGCCAGGGGCTAGGGTGGGGGGGAAGGGGAGAGGTTGGTAAAAGGCTAACATGAATTACGTCTGAGGATCTAATGTATAACATGATGACTACAGTTGATAATACTACATTGCATAACCAAAATATGCTAACTTAAGTGTTCTCATCAAAATAAGAAATACCATAAAATTCCGGAGTGTTCTATTAAGGTTGGTAACACATAGGAAGGTGTTATGTATATCAAATTAGCATACTGTATACTTTAAGTATATTACAATTTTGTCAGTTGTACCTCAATAGAGCTGAAAATAATAAGGAAATCACTAACCTTGAGTATTAAGTACCTTTGTTTTGTTTTTTGTTTGTTTGTTTGTTTTATTTGACAGAGAAAGACACAGCGAGAGAGGGAACGCAAGCAGGGGGAGTGGGAGAGGGAGAAGCAGCTCCCCCCGAAGCAGGGAGCCCGATGCGGGACTCGATCCCAGGACCCTGGGATCATGACCTGAGCCGAAGGCAGATGCTTAAGGACTGAGCCACCTAGGCGCCCCAAGTATCTTTGTTTTTAACATAATTTGCTTAATTGTAATTTTAGGCAACTTAATGTTTTCAAATGGCTGTGTTGGACAACTAACTCACTCAATTCCTGAACATTTAACCATCAGCCTCAAGAAAGAGTGCAGCCAACTCCAGTGCTTCACTGCAAAACTTCTCAGCTGAAGTCCCTACCCCTAACTGGAAATACTTTCCTTTTTGTCTTAGCTCAAATCCCCAGGAAAGATTCTCACTGGCCCCATTCATCTTTCGAAATCACAGAAATCACAGGTTGCTGACCAGCTTACAAATTGGTTGTTTTAGCGAAGGTGCTCCTCCTGCCCTGGATGCCGGCAGCTTGTAGGGAAGGTTGAGATGAAGTGATAGAAAACACAGATGTCTCAGCAGCAGGGACAGGAGGTAGGACAGACGTAAGCTAGTACCAAGACAGAGATGTTAAAAATCCATCAGCCCTGTGATCATTCCAGCTACAGGCCATTTCAAAAAGACAAGTGCACAGAAATGACAGTAAGTTATCAGGGAAAGGATTAAATTATATTTAAATACTATCTTTAATTAGATGAGCATGTGGGGGCGCCTGGGTGGCTCAGTTATTAAGCGTCTGCCTTCGGCTCAGGTCACGATCTCAGGGTCCTGGGATCCAGCCACATCAGGCTCTTGCTCGGTGGGGGGCCTGCTTCTCCCTCTCCCTCTGCTACTCCCCCTGCTTGTGCTCCCTCTCTCGTGCTGAGTCAAATAAATAAAATCTTTTAGAAAAAAAAAAAAAGAAGAAGAAGATGAGCGTGTGGGAAAGGGTCAGCAGGCACTCAGCATCCACCTGCTTACAGTATGCCTTCCTGAAATGCAGAGGTTGGAAAACTAAAAACTGTATTTCCCAGGTTCCTTTACAGCTAGTATTTGGGATGAAAATTCGGTTCCACCATGTAAGACGCAGGACACAAAACATGGAAGGCAGAAGTGAAGCGGAGCTCCATCAGCCTATGGCTTTTAGCGGTCTTCAGCCTGCAAAGGAGGCCACAGGAGACTGGATTCTGACGGTGGCAGCAGCTGGTCGGTAGCTCAGAGGCATCGAGACACTGTCTGCCAGACTTCAAGCAGCTCTGAGGGCCACAGCAGGGGCTGCTACGGTCCCCTCGTCACAAGGGCCGTGGTATTTTCCTGCCTTCGCTGCAGTGACAGCCTCCTGATTGCCACTTTCCTGACAGCTCCCATGGCCTTTCGTTCCAAGGTGTCCTAGCAGTCATTCTCAGAGTCCTGGCCTAGAGCCCAGCTCTCCAGCCCTCTCCAAGATTCCCTAAGCAGCTAATTCCCTGTATTACACCCCTTTCTGTTTCCTGCACTTAACCCCCACCGATACTACAAGAGTCTGGTAGATTGACTGCAGACAGATCTTTCCAGGTCTACGCTGAGACACACACAAAGGGCCCAAGCAAGACGTTGCTATTCCCATTAGTCATACCTCATGAAAAGAGTCTCCCCAGAACTGCCACCTAACCCGCCCTTCTTCAGTGTTGCCTCACCCCGGTCAGTAACTTCTCTGCTGTGGCCAGCTCTCTGTGGCCCGAGACACCTACTTGTCCCGTACCCAGCACGAGCACAGCCCCCCTTCTCAGTCACATCTGCCATCATTAGAGCCACACAAGCTCAAGGACCCGGAGCCAAAAGTGCCCTCGACGGTTCATCTACCGCATCCCTGAGCAGTCCCTAGCTTTAAAACTCCTCTTCCCCCATTGCATCCCCTAGTTAGGCCGAGGGGGAAAGATAAAAGTAGAGCTGGCTCAAATTCAGACTTGTGCCACGGCCCCACCGAGAAGGGCGAGAAGGGCAATAGCATGTGTCTGCCATACAGAGCACCCGTTCGGAAGGATTCTACCGAAAGCATTGCGAAGAATCTTTCTGATGGGAGAAATAATTTTTCAAAGCTAAAACACCTAACAAGAACCAATACTTAGATGTACAGCTGTTACACCAGCTAACAGTTTTCTGACTATTTAGATCTTAACCATAAGCTACCGCGTTACGTAAGGCTACAAATGTCCTGGAAGCCTGTGGCATATAATGATCAAAATTCTTTTGTGTGTTCCAACCCCTGCATTATTACTACTGTCTCTAGCAACGCGCATGCACGCTGATGGCCTAACAGACCGCGTCTGGCCTGTGGTACTTCATTGCAAAGCAACACAGATTTCATAAAGAGACAGAATATGTTTAACGGGTTACTTCTCTTTTTCACCAACTGCACTACAATTTCCTTCAGAAAACCTTATGCCAGAAACCAAAAGAATAAAAGCAAGCAGAGTTCCAGTCCACACTCTGCCAGCTTTGTGCTAGGACTCTGAGCAGAGTTACCTGCCCGTGCTAAGCCTCAATTCATTTATCTGCAGAGTAAGGGTATTGGTTGCATTGCTGTGGTTCCTTCCAGTTGAATGACTGACTTTAAGCCCAAACAGAAAACATAACAGCACAAACACTTAAAGAAATAAGAGGTGCCAACACTCCACAAACTGCTTTAACAGCCTCTTCAATGGCGCCACCTTACCATGTAGTACTTGAGGCCGGGAAGAAGAGGTCTACTTGAACACAATGGGTTATTCTTCCATCTAGCTTGGCTACATTTTATTTAAAAGCAAAGTATACTTTGAACAGAGGCTTCAGACTTAGGAAAAAATTCCTAGTTCCAAAATTTATTCATTCTTTCATTCATAGGAATATTTTTAGGCCACCTGTCTCAAGATAAGCGTGCTAACAAACACCTTCCTGATGAGTCAATTATAGAGTGAGTGGACAGGAAATATGAGAACTAAACCTAATGGGAGCCCCTGGAAGTGTGTGTCACCAGGGGACAAGGTCGGAATCCGTTCATTGCAACCTTCCCACAGGGGCTGGGAACAGGCAAGAAGGGGGTGGCTTTGTCCAGACCCCAGAGCAGACCCAGGCCCCTCTGAGCTGTGCTCCATGTCCCGCCCAGCCCCTGGCTCCTCCTTCCATTGCCAAGTGTGCCCCAGCCTCCTGTGATAGCATGTCCGGAATGTATGTAGAGGTCATACCCCTGATGGCGTCCCTAGGAGTAGAAGCCAGAACACCCCACTGTGCAGATGGGGAGCATGGGGAGGCCCTGAGAGGCACAGGGTCTGTCCAGGGTCACAGCCCTGAGAACGCACAGGAGCCCAGACTGAAGCCAGCTCTGTGTCCTCACAGCGGGGACACCGGCTGCACCCAGGCCTTGGGAAGGCTGTGGGTGGGCTGTGAGGGAGTCACTGTATGGATGGGGCATGGGGGGAGGAGGAGCATTGAGCAGCTGGGGGAGGGGGCCTTCGGGGGTGGGGCTCTTGTGTGAGGAGGAAGTTGGGTAAGGGGACCCCAGGCAGTGGTGACCTCACTTCCCTGACAACAGAGTCCAACAGAATTTGGAACCCAGGTAACAAGGCACCCACATTCCAGAGACAGCCCCCTGCCCAGCTCATTTCGTTGGAGATCATCCAGCCATGAACATGTGGGCTTGTTGCCTCCCTAAGTCTGGATGCTGCAGGCTGAAGAAAGCCCGCCCTGCAAACGCTGGCCCCCGCTGGGGATGTCCGATCAGGGCTCCCCACCGCCTCTGGCCATTTGGCCGGAAGGCCCGAAAGGTGACACCAGGAGGCCCAGAGCCGACCACCCAGCCCCACAGGGTCTAATCCACCTGTGCAGCCCCAGGTCCCCTCCCCTCCGTGTGTGTGTGTGTGTGAAGAGGGGTCATGTGGGGTGGGCCAACGCCATTCAAGAGCAGGCTGATGAGGGGTCAGATAACCCGTGGGCAGGTCATGTTCAAGGTCAAGGCTGGCTGGGTGGGACGGGGTGTGGGGGGCTGTGAGCTTCTGCCCAGGGTTTCTCTCGATCGCCCTGCAGGGATGGGTCATTGTCCCGCGTGCAGGGCTGTGCACCCACAGGTGTGTGTCTGATCTGGGAGCAGCAGGGCGACTGGGCAGGGGACAGGGAGGTTGGCCGGGCAGGACTGGGATGCCTCCGGGCCGGCTACCCGTCCCTGTCTTTGCAGACCTCCGATGAGGTCGGCACGAGGCTGGCGGACACCCACTCCATGTCCGGGATCCGGAGCGTGGCCCCACAGGACTCCCCTGGAGCAGGTGCTGGGGATTGCGGGGAGAGGCCTCCGACACCACCCAGACCGCTGTCCCTGGTGGTCATTGACTGCATTGTGCTCCAGGAGCCGGAGCCCACGGAGCCCGAGCCTGAGGCTGAGAAGCCCGGGGCTGGGTGCCCGTGGGTGTGTGCGGAAGGGTGGGGGCTGGCCCCACAGGGAGGAGCCCCCAGAGCCTGGTGGGGGGCCTGGAGCAACGACTGGGCTCAGAGCGACAAGCGGGTGGACTGCGGTCGGGGAGACGCCACGGGGAGGGCTCCTTCCTGGCTGCGGCTTCTCTGGGAGGCCCTGGGCTGGGTTCTGTCTCCACGGAGAGCAGGCTCGGGCTGAGCTTTTCTCCTCTCACAGCTGCTCCACCACCTGAGGAGCTAGAGCCGGTTCCAACTCCATCGGCAGCTCTGGACGGAGGGGTGGTGGCTGCGACTTCAGCAGGAGACCAGGAGCCGGCAGGTGACCCGGCACCCACCCACGGACAGCCTGACGGGTGCCAGGAAGGGCCTGCTGGACAACCTGCCTCCGGAGAGCCTGCCCCTGGGCCTGCCCCTGTGCCTGCCAGAGCCGCCGCCCCTGCGCCTGCCCCGAACTGTGGCCCTGCTCCTGCCCCCGACCCAGCTCCTGCCCTGCATCCTGACCCATCCCTACCCCTGCCAGTGCCCCGGTTCTTGCCCCTGACCCAGATACTGCCCTGGTTCCTGTACGTGCCAATGCGGCAGACGCTGTCCCTCCCCTTGCACCTGCTCCCTCCCCTTCCCCGGCTTGTGCTCCTGTTCCGGCCCCTGCCCCAACTCCTGCCCCTTCCCATGCCCCTGCCCCTGCCCCTGCTAGAGCCAATGTCCCTTCTCCTGACCCACCTCCTGCCCCTGCACCTGCCCCTTCCCCAGCACCTGCCTGTGCACCTGTTCTTGCCCCTGACCCAGCTCCTGACCCTGCACCAGCCCCTTCCCTTACCTGTGCACCTGTTCTTGCCCCTGATCCGGATCCTGACCCTGACCCAGCTCCTGCCCCTCACCTGCCCCTTCCCCTACCTGTGTTCCTGTTCTTGTCCCTGACCCAGCTCCTGCCCTGGATCCAGTCCCTTCCCTTGCCCCTGCCTGTGTTCCTATTCTTGCCCCTGACCCGGGTTCTGCCCCTGCCCCTGCCTGTGGTCCTGTTCCTGTCCCTGACCCACCTCCTGCCCTTGCACCTGCCCCTTCCCCTACCTGTGTTCCTGTTCTTGCCCCGGACCCAGCTCCTGCCCTGGATCCTGCCCCTTCTCCTGCCCCTGCCTGTATTCCTGTTCTTGTCCTTGACTCAGCTTCTGCCCCTGCAACTGTCCCTTCCCCAGCCCCTCCCTGTGCTCCTATCCTTGCCTCTGACCCAGCTGCTTCCCCTTTCCCTACCCGTTTCCATGCCCCTGCGTGTGCGCCCATTCCTGCCCCTGACCCACCCCCTGCCCCGGCACCTGTCCCTTCCTCTGCCTGTGGCCCTGTTCCGGCCCCTGCCACAGCTGATGCCCGTTCACTTGCCTGCATCCCTGTTCCTACCCCTGCCCCTGCCAGAGCCGATGTCCCTTCCCCTGCCTGCATCCCTATTCCTGCCGCTGCCCCTGCCGGGCCCGATGCCCCTTCCCCTGCCTGCATCCCTGTTCCTGCCCCTGCCCCTGCCAGATCCGAAGCCCCTTCCCCACCCTGCGTCCCAGTCCCTGCCCCTGCCCCTGTCAGAGCCGAAGCCCCTTCCCCTGGCTGCGTCCCTGTTCCTGCCCCTGCCCCTGCCGGGCCCAATGCCCCTTCCCCTGCCTGCGTCCCTGTTCCTCCCCTGCCCCTGCCAGAGCCGATGCCCCTTCCCCTGCCAGTGTCCCTGTTCCTGCCCCTGCCCCTGCCAGAGCCGATGCCCCTTCCCCTGCTTTCCAGGGCCGCTGCCCCTTCCCCTGGCCCTGCCTGTGCTCCTCTACTTGCCCCTGACCCAGCTCTTACCATGGATCCTGGCCCTGGCCCTGCTCTTGCGTCTGGCCCTGCTCTTGCATCTGGCCCTGCCCCTCTTCCTGCTCCTGCAGGGCTCCCAGAACCACATCCAGAGCCCACATCCTCATGGGGAGAGCTCCTTGTACCATTCCCCTTAGCTCCATCACCCGACCCCGATGCCCCGCCAGATTGTTTCATCCCGTCCCCCTATGTTCTTTCTCTCTGGTTCGTATTAACTGTTCTATTCTCTTTCCATGTCCTATATGCTGTTTATTATTTATTTTAAATAAAATGAATTGTTTTCAGTTGAACAAGTCCTGAGCATCAAGTACATTCCCAACGCTGGGACACCACACCACAGAACATGGCTGTGGAATATCTGCTTCCCCAAAGGAGTCCCCGAACCAGAAGGCCTCCCTGGAAACCCCTAAGCTGCTTCCTCTCTCTGTTCCTTTACCTGTTCTGGAGGTTTCCTGTACGTGGAATCACACAGTATGGGCCTTTGTGTCTGCCCCCCTATTTTCAAAGGGGACTCCTTCTTTTCTGGGTTGACTTGACATAGAATTTCCCTTATTGGATGTTGAAATCCCCGATGGATTACAGATGAGATGTAACCATAGAGCCCCCTTTGGTAAATATGGACACAATCTCGGGACGGAGACCCCTGTTCCTGCTGGGACACCTCAGCCTGACCCCAGACAGGAAAGGGCTGGTTCCTCCTGTGACCCACAGAGAAACCAGGGAAATGCAGAAAGCTGGAAGACACACCCCAAAGGGCCAAAGAATTGCTCACAACCCAAGGCCACAGAAAGGTTTCCCATGCCTCTGGCCCAAACCATGCTCCAAGTCACTGGGTTCCACAGGGACAGAGACGAAATGCATGCAAGTCCAAGGGGAGGGGGACAGGCATGAGGGCAGTCAGAGATGCAGGAGCTCCCGGGGAAAGACTCTGGCAAAGGAAACCCTATGGAGGCAGCACTGGTCACCCTCAGACTGGCAGGTGTCTGGTCTGGGGACCAGCAGCCCTGGCGAGAACGTGAGGAAACGGAGGTCCCCGGGAGAGAAGGGTGACGGGCACCAATGTCTGGGAGAACAGTGAGCAGCACCCATCCCAGGCCACAGGTGCACCCATCACCTAGCGTGGGCAGCTCACTCCCACCGTGTTGAAGGGAACACCATGTCCATCAAACTTTCTTTGCAACAGAATCCATAAAGTGGAGTTTCTGGGTCAACACGTATCCAGTGTTGAAGGTACAAGCCTCAATTTCCAACATCCCAGGTCTGCTTGTCCACCTTGAGCCTTGTTTGGGAAGCAGGGGTGAGGATCCCTGGGGCTGTGACCTGTGGGAGGGGTGGGGAGGGGGAGCTCTGAGTGACGTGACCAAGGTACCCGGGGTGACCTGCCCAGCAGGGACCCTCCCGCCCCCAGCCCCTCTCCTGACCTCGTGCACGATGGCGAGGGTGTGACGGTGAAGGTGCTGGCCCTTGGCTGGCGAGTTCACTAGCTGGTGCTGGAGCTGCTCAAGCTCCAAACCGGGCTCTGATCCCAGAGCTGGCGCGGGAGCCGAAGCTGCAGCTGCCCCAGTCTCAGGAGCTGCGGCACGCATCGGTGGAGGACCTGGCTGGAGCTCTGGGGCAGGTGCTGGAGCTGAATCCCCCTCCAGAGATGATCTAGACCCGGTTCTGCACTTGGATAGGGCTCTTGAACCCACGAACGGCTTTCCTCCCCTGCCCACTTCATGGATGACAAAACTCGGGACGGTGACGGGACCGGCTACATGGGGGTAACGGCTACGGGGGGATTCAGACCAAGGATTCTGCATCCCCTTCACCACGCGCCCCACGCGGGTCGGTCCTGAGCTGCCAGACGGGGACAAGGGCCTGACCCGCTGCTCCCGGCAGCTGCCCCCAGCTGAGCACAGACACTTGCCGGGGACCTGAAGTCCTCGTTGGACCTCTGCTCCGGCCAGCCCCATGCGAGCAGGGACCGTGCTTCCTCACCGCTGGGTCCCCAACCCCCAGAACAGTGCCTGGGAGGTGGTAGCACTTCACAGTTTAGTGAATCGGTGGGATCCCCCAGCAGCCCTGGGATGCGGGGGATGTTGTTACAGATGAGAGGTCTGGGCCACAGACTCTTGTGTTCGTGCTTTCTTTCACGCGTGCATCATCCACACCTGTGTCTGTTCGCTGGGACGCAGAGCGGACCCCCAGACACCCTCCCTGCCCTCGGAGCTCCCAGCCTAACCGGTGGGTCAGCATCTCACCCACCGTCAGCAAGTGGGCGGTACAGAGCTAGAGCATCTCGAGCACGAGACCTTGCACGAGCCGTGGGGCAGCTAAGATCTCGAACCATCTGACGCACCAGAACGTGACCCGGCGCTGACTCGAGCCAGCCGTGGAAGCAGCTCGAGAGCCTGAGCCAGGGCCCCGCACACTAGAGCCCCTCCAGCTCCCACCCGCGGTCCCCCTCTGGAGGCAAAAGTGGCTCCGGGGTGAATTCCAGAGCAGAACCACCTCCACACCAGTTCTCCCACCCGATCCGGCACCACTGGCAGAGTGCGAGGCAGCCCGAGAACGAGAGCCAGGTCTCGAGGCAGCTCAGCGCTGCTGGGGGAGGCCGGTTTCCTCTGACAAGGCACAGGGACGGGCTGTGGGGATCAGCACACGGTGATCCCCCTGGCAGGGTGGTGATCTTCTCTCCTCCTGCTGCTTCGGCACCATCTCGAGACGGAGAACTGGCCTCTGCCCCGGGGCCAGTCACCGCTGCAGAGTCGACGCGGCTGCCGAAGCAGCCACAGACCCAAAGCCCGCTGCAGAGCTCGAGGCATTTCCATGTCCTGCTGCGGGGCCTTCACCAGGAGCTCGGGAGCAGGAGCCACGTGTGCCACAGTGGGAGGAAGCCACATGGCTTGTGGTCCAGCAGGTTCAGGTGGCTCTTATCGTACCACATGGCCTCGATCCCATTGGCCCAGTTGACCACCATCACCTGGTGACAGGCTGAGGTCAGTCGGTGAACATCTGCCACAACCCCCCAAAAAAGCCCCCATGTAGTAGAAGTCACCCTGGTCCTTGGGGATGTGGGCCTGGGACTGGGACCAGCGCTCATAGCTTAAGTCCTCACGGGCCACCCAGTAGAAACCGGGGTGCAGGGTGGCAAAGAGGGGGGACAGGATCTCCATGCCCACGTGGTCACAGAACTTCATGTCCACATCCCCGCACACCATGTCATCCACCTCAAAGAGGAAGCACTCCTCATAGAAGCAGCTCATGATCGCCATGTGCTGCATGGACACATCCTGCCAGCGTGGGGCACCGCGGACCTCAAGAACCCCCACCCTTCAGTGCTCCTGGAGGGGCACACGGGACACAGCAACCAGCTGGTCGGTGAAGACATAGTAGATGACCCTGTGTCCACCATGAAGTGATTCTGCAGGAACAGCTCCAGGAAGACCCCGTATCCACAGGGGCAGGGGACAGGGCAGGAAGAGGGTCACTGCCAGAGGCTGGCAGCAGGACCCCAGAGCTGGGGGTCATGGACGTGTGCACCTTCTTCATGGTGACAGGCCCTGTGCTGCTTTAAACAACAGCCACCCTGGCCTGTCCTGAGCAAGTCCACCGGCAGGGCCTCCCTACCTTCTACTCCCAGAGATAGGGGCCATCAGTACCCCATCTTACACAGGGGAGCCTGAGGCGTAGGAGGCTGGAAACCCATGCAGCCCCACTCTCAGCATGCTGGAGCCAGGAACACCCCCCTGTCCTGAGCTCCCAGGCAAACCCTGCAGGTGCCCTCCCCTGGCTGAACCCCTGCAGGTTCTGTCCCCACCTTCCATGAGTTGAGCAACTTTGGGCACAGCGCCTGTTTCTATGCCCTACAGACTGGGTAGAATCAGCAGGGCCGGCCACCTGCTCCACTTTACCTTGAGTGGGCTGTCGCTGGTCCCCAACAGAGCTGTCTCCACCCCCTATAGGGTCCTCCCTTGAAGGCTACTGGGCCTCTGGATGACAAGGTCCATCAGTAAACCACTGGTATTCCTAGGAGGGGTCACCCTCGAACTCCCCAGATCAGGAATCAGGTTCAGCCTGTGGACAGGGAAGGGGAAAGATGACCCCTGGAAGAAAAGGGGGCTTGCTTAGACCCCAGCCTTGAATCCAAGGGTGTAGCTTCTGGTTCCAGGTCTACATCTTCCCGGCCCCAAGAAGTTGGAAGTCTTGTCCAACTTCCTCACATGGCTGGTCCCCCTTTGAGGGGACTACCTGCCCCTCACTATGGGGACAGCAGCTCCCCCATTGTCAGCAAGGGTTGTGAGCCCCTCTGAGACTGATTTTTTCAAAGACTTTATTTGACAGAGAAAGAGACAGCTAGAGAGGAAACACAAGGAGGGAGAGTGGGAGAGGGAGAAGCAGGCTCCCCGTTGAGCAGGGAGCCTGACATGGGACTTGATCCCAGGCCCCTGGGATCACGACCTGAGCCGAAGGCAGACGCTTAATGACTGAGCCACCCAAGCACCCTGAGACTGATTTTTTTACACAGGCACTAAGACTACTTCCCTGTGCCTGCCCCCATACCTCGCAGGTTAGTAAATCGCTCACACAGGGAAGGCAGGTACTACATTTAAATAGGGGACGAGCACACACACCCAGCAGACATGAGTCAGGTCACCAGGGGGCAAGTAGAGGCCCAGCCAATGGGAGAACAAGCCAGACATGATGCAAGGGGAGAGAAGAGTGCTCCTGGCAGAGGGCACAGAGAATGCAAAGGATTGGAGTCAGGCCCAAGGCACATGTGGGACAACCACACAGCTGGGTGGCCCACAGAGGGGTCTGCGGTGGGAGATGTGAGGCTGCAGAGGACAGACAGGTGGGGAGCGGATCGCAGAGAGGCTCAAAGGTTATGTTCTGAAATGATCAATCTGGTTACCGGACGAGAATGGTCTCTATACAGCAGAGGACAGGGAGACCCTAATCCTAACCTCTAACCCTTAACCCTAACCCCTAACCCTAACCCTAATCAAACATCATGCTCAATTTTGAGGACTAACAGCTCTACTCTGAACTCACAAACAAGTCCATCATTCTGGCTTTCACTCATTGCCCAGTATTGTACTGAAAGTTCTACCCAAAACAATAAGGCAAGAAATAAGGCATCCATATGTGAAAGGAAACAGTAGAACTAGATCTATTTGGAGACCAGAGATGACATCATCTTATACAGAGAGCTTCTTAAAAGAATCAACAAAAAATCATTACCGCCAGTTACCTAATTCAGCAAAGTTACAGAGCAAAATATCAATACACAAAAATCTCTCTTATTTGTATACACTAGCAATGAATCATCCAAAAAGGAATTCAAGAAAACCATTCCATTTTAGGGAACATCAACATTGACCAAATACTTACGGATAGATATAATCAAGGTGCAAGTCCTGTCCACCGGAAGTTACAAAACATTGCTGAAAGAAAGGGAAACGTGAATAACTCTGAGGACGCCCCACGGTGATGAAAAGACATACTATTGATAAGATGGCAATAGTACACAATGCGATGTGGAAGTTCAATGTGTTCCGAAGGAAATTCACAAAGGCCTTTGGGAAGAATTGCACAAGCTAATCCTAACAGTCATATGGAATTTCAAAGGACCACAAGATAGCCAGAACAATCTTGAAAAAGAAGTTCAAAGGTTAAGGTCATACTTCCAAAGTTCAAATCTTAATACAAAGCCAACAATAAGTCAAACGTTGTGCTATTGTCGTAAAAGTATGCATACACCCTGAAACAGAGAATACATTGTATGTTAATTAATTGAGTTTAAATTAAAATTTTTTTCAATAAATAAAATATTTTTTTTAAAACAAGGTATGCATACAGATCAGTGGGATTGAACTGAGAGCCGAAATAAACCCCTTCATCTATGGTCCACTGAATTTTGACAAGGGTCGACAACATTACATTGGGAGACAACTGGTTATCCATGTGCAGAGGAATGAAACTGGACCCTTACCTCATACCACATAGAAACATTAGCTCAAAATCAGTAAAGGCTTAAATGGAAGAGGTAAAATTACAAGAAATAAATGGGGCTAAATCTTCATAACCTTGGATTTAGCAATGTTTTTAGATCTGACACCAAAGCATAAGAAAAGAAAGAATAGATAAAATCATATCCTCAAAATTAAAAATATTTTCAGGGCGTCCAGGTGGCTCAGTAAGTTAAGCATCTGACTCTTAATTTTGGTTCAGATCATGATCTCAGGGTCATGAGATCAAGCCCCATGTCAGGCTCCACGCTGAGTGTAGGGCCTGCTTGAGAGTCTCTCTCCCTCTCCCTCTGCCCCCGACCGCTCGCACACTCTCTCCCTCGCTATTAAAACAAATGTTAAAAAAAAAATTTAAAATCTTGGTACATCAGAAGTTACTAACCTAGGGGCGCCTGGGTGGCTCAGTTGGTTAAGCGACTGCCTTCGGCTCAGGTCATGATCCTGGCGTCTCGGGATCAAGTCCCGCATCGGGCTCCCTGCTCAGCAGGGGGTCTGCTTCTCCCTCTGCCCTCTTCCTTCTCGTGCTCTCTGTCTCTCATTCTCTCTCTCTCAAATAAATAAATAAAATCTTCAAAAAAAAAGAAGTTACTAACCTGAATGTGAAAAGACAGCCCCCAGAAGGAAGGAAATATCTGTACCTTATGTATCTAGTAAGAGTCTGTTGTCCAGAATATATAAAGAGCTTTTACAACTCCTCAACAAAAAGACAACCCAATTTTTAAAATGGACAAAGGACTTGGATAGACCCTTCTCCAGAGAAATCATGGGGAGTTGGGTGTTTAATGCATACAGAGTCTCCCGCGGGGAGAATGAAAAAGTTCTGGAGAATGATGTACAACCGTGGGAACTCAGCTAAGGCCAGAGAACTGTGTACCTAAAACGTTTTAGGTGGTAAATGTTATTTATGTTTAGTCACAGTGCAAAAATGAATGAGGGACTGATGTATGTCACAACATGGATGGACACTGAAAACAGCCCAAGTGACAGAAGCCAGACAGAAAATGCCACTCAGATTAGAGCCATCTGTGCTCCTTCAATCCATCAGGGTTGTGCAAATAGCAGAAAGTCTCGGGAGCAGCTCCAGAAAAAGAAAACTGGATCCGAATGGAGAAAGACATTTCAGACTGTGGGGCAGGTGGTGACAGCTGAAGTGGGTCTGTGGTCTGGGTTATAATGTGGAAAAGGAGATGATTTCCTCATTTCCTCATTTATTATGTGGTGCTTCTGCAGGAGAGTGTCCCTGTTTGGGGTAAAACGCACTGAATCACTCCGTGTGAAGTGGTCAATGTAGTAAGGAGACGACAGCTGAGGGGTCAGAGTGTGGAGATCAAGTGTATTTGTGCTGCTGTGACAGGTTTACCACACTTTGAAATCTCTACAGAGTCAACTATTCTTCCAAACAACCATGTCAGCACCAGGTCACAGAAGCAGAGACGACATCAAACTCCAGGATGGAGGCCAAGCCCTCCCAGATCCAGTTCACCCACCGTGGAGAGGCCACTCGGCCTTGAAGGAGGCCACATGGTAGCAAGAGACTCGTGGGAGGATTAGGTCCGTGGCCCCTGTGTCTTGGGTGCAGAGGAAGCAGTGGGATTTGGAATTCCAATTTTCCACAGTGCTCCACCAAAATCTGGTTAGAACTGTGAAAATGCATGAAGGGAAGCCTCAGGAAAGTGGACTGGGGACGCCAGAAGGGGAGGCTGGAGGGGAGAGCCTGCCACTCAGGGTCGTTACAGGAACAACTGTCAGTTACAGGCCCAACATTAGAACCCTCCACAGGAGAGACTCACCAGTCACAGGCCCCAGAGGGTAAAATGCAGGTTTCACCTCCTCCAAGAAACCCACCACCCCTGCAGCTCAGCAGGTGACAACCCTCCATCACCTGAAGCCCTGCTTTTCTCCAGTGGACTTTCCTTCAAAACAACCCTCCCAACTTCCCCCACCTTCCCAAGAAATATTGTTTCTCTCCTTTCTTTTTTTTTAAGATTTTATTTATTTATTTGAGACAGAGAGAATGAGAGACAGAGAGCATGAGAGGGAGGAGGGTCAGAGGGAGAAGCAGACCCCCTGCCGAGCAGGGAGCCCGATGCGGGACTCGATCCCAGGACCCTGGGACCGTGACCTGAGCCGAAGGCAGTCGCTCAACCAACTGAGCCACCCAGGCGCCCTATTTTTATTTTTTTTAAAGATTTATTTATTTGACACATAGAAAGAGAGAGAGAGCAGGAACACAAGTAGGGGGAGTGGGAGAGGGAGAAGCAGACCCCCCGCCGAGCAGGGAGCCTGATGCGGCATTCGATCCCGGGCCTCCAGGATCACGACCTGAGCCGAAGGCAGTCGCCCAACCGACTGAGCCACCCAGGAGCCCTCTCTCTTTTCTTTCTTGCACTTGCCTGTGATGTGGCCGTAGCTTGCTTGTCCCCGATTGCAAGTCTCTGCTATTCCCAAATAAACCCATTTTGCTGGTAAAATAACTGGCAGTTTTAGTTTAAGATTAACAGAACTAATAAATTCGATAAATTTGCAAGAAACAAAACCAACATACAAAAATCAATTGCATTTCTATGTGCTCATAACAAACTATCAGAAGTACAGAGAACAATGCATTTCCACCTGCATCAGAAAGAACACTATACCCTGGAATCCATTTCACCAAGGAGGTGACGGACCTCTTCTCTGACACCCTGATGACAGGCATCGAGGGAGACACACGGAGACGGGAAGACACCCCGTGCTCAGGGAAGAGCGGACACTGTGAAAATATCTACTCTCCCCCACCTTCTCCAAGAAATACTGACCAGGTGGCAGACCTGTTCTCTCTCTCTCTCTCTCTCTCTCTCTCTCTCTCTCTCTCTCTCTCACACACACACACACCCGTGAGACTCTGATGACCGGCATCGAGGGAGACACACGGAGACGGGGAGACACTCTGAGCTCACGGAAGAACCGGCTCTGTGAAAATGTCTACTCTGCCCAAAGCCGTCTACACAGTCCGCGCTGTCGCTGCCCAACTTCCAGCCGGGTCTTCACAGACACCGAACCAACAGCCCCGAGGCGGGTGTGGACGCGGGGAGGACCCCGCAGGGCCGAGGCGGGGGGAGCACGAGCACCGCGGCGGGAGGCCGCCCCCGACCGCAGACTGCCGGAGGAGCCCCCGGAACCGAATCTGGGCGCGCATAAACACGTGCGCGTGGGCCGCCGGGGCAGGTCCGAGGCCTGAGAGCGGAGGCCCGACAGCCCAGCGCGCAGCACCGCACACGAAGCCACGGAAACGCCCCGGTCTGTGCGCCCGCCCTTCCTCCGCGGGGTCCCGTGAGCGCGGACCCCTCAGCAGCCCCGCTCAGACGGCTTCTCCTCACCTGCTCCTCCCTCGGCGGGTCCTGAGGAGGCCGGGATCCTGTCAGCTTGGACACCGCCCCGTGTCCTCTGCAAGCCTCCGCAGTGGGTCCTGAGGAGGCCCGGCTCCTGTCAGCGCGGACGTCAGGTTCTGAGGTCCGGCTCCTGTCCCAGCGGCTGCGCAGGCCGGGCTCCAGGCGGGAGCAGGGGTCGTGCGCCCTCTGCAGGCGGGGGACGCAGTGCAGGACAAGGTGAGCTCAGCGGTCAGTGGAAGCACCTGCTCGCTCCTGGGGTCCTGCTAAAGCCACTAAGTTCTGAAAATTCAAGCTGAATGGAGCCCAATAGCCCCCAAACTTCTCCAAAAATAGCTAAGGAACAATTAATCAGAAACAATATGGAAGGACAACACTCCCTGACCCAAACAGTGCCACTGAACATGACCCTGGCCCTGACTGAACATGATTCTGACCCAAACTTGATCTCAAGCCTGGTCCTGACCCCAGCCCAAGACCCTAACCCTACCTCCAACTCGAACAATGTTCACAAAATCAAAAGGTAGAAACCATGCAAATGTCCATCAGTGGCGAATGCATAAACAAAGTGTGGTTAAGGGTTTGGGTCTGGGTTCAGGTTTGGCTCAGAGTTCTAGGTCAGGGTTTGGGTTTAGGATCAGGGTGAGGGTGAGGGTTTTGGGTGAGGGTGAGGGTACTGCTTAGAGTTAGAGTTTAGGGCTTTAGGCTTATGATTTAGGGTTTAAGACTTAGGGCTTAGGGGATAAAGTTCAAGGTCAAATTTGGGGTTTGGGTTCAGGGCTCATGAATCAGAGTTCGGGTTCAGGGTTTGGGTTCGTGGTTCATGGCTTGGATTCAGGGCTTGGTTCATAGTTCAGGTGTGGGGTTCAATTTCAGGTTTGGGATCCAGGGTTCCAGTTTGGTGTTTAGAGTCACGTTAGGTTTTAGGGTTAAAGTTAGGGGTTAGCGTTAGGTTTAGGGATTACACATGTTCTTCAGTTGTCATCATGGACACAAAATTTCTATCTGAAGTTTCTAAATCTGAAATCTATTTAGTCTGGGTGTCAGGAGCTTGTTCAGAATTTAGGGTCACAGTAACTGCCTACCAACAGCATTCTGACCCTAGAGATTCCCAGTCACCCAGATGCTATTTTTTTTTTTTTTCTTGGTTCAAACATGCCCTCTGCATAGAAGGGTGAGCTGGTGCCAAATTGGGGATGATTTCACAGTGGTAGAGGTGTGAAACCAAATATTGTGGAAATGTCCATAGAAAATGAAAAAGGAGACAAATAATTTGTTGACTCCTGATTCTTCCACAACAACAAAGACCAAGTTCCCGACAGAATCTGATAATGTTCCCTAGGAAGGACTATGGTACTCATTACCAGTACCAAAAGAGGGCCCCCTCCCCTGGTTTAAACTAAGACTCACAGGAGGATACTGCCTATTTTGTTGTCAGAAATAAAATTTTATTATTTGGATGTTCCAGTGGACAATATGTGGAGGGCATTGCCAACATTTTCCACTCTCCCCAAATCCTCATCAACACACGGATACAATGCAGACAACATTGTAATGCACTGCTCATTGGAATTCCAAGAACAAGGAGGGCTATTAGAACTAATAAAAATATATCTACTATTAAACTCAGAAAAAGCACTCTTTATGGGCACTTAATGAGGACCCCTATCCTTAAGATCTAACATCTCATCCTATGGAATCCACCCATAAAAATCGTCAATAACAATAGCCTGCCAACCACTGTAACCACCCCACTATTTACCTATAGACTTGTAATACACACTCCAACCGCTAGAGACACACTCCTCAGCAGCCGAACAGGACTTGCCCACCCCCGGGGGACCAACTGTTACAGTGATGTAAAAAAATCCCACTCCTTGGAAACCCCAGCCGTGAGGACAAAGGCACAGAAACTACACCCATAACTTAATAAAAGACAGACATCTCATTAGCCAGATGCTGCAGATCACCACCACTCTCACGAAGTCACTCCACAGCGGACTCCAGATCTGTCTTCTTCCCAGGATTACGAGGTGCGCCACATTCTTCCAATACGCCACCCTTAGAACAAAACCTTTAACTGTCCTCGTCGGTCCTGTGTGCAGGCTCACAGTGAGCCCTGCAAAAGCCGGACACCTTCTTGAGAGCACTCAGCCTCTCGCGCCTATCCTAGCAGATAGAGGGTGCCGCCGCTCTCCCCAACTTCTGTACCAACTGGAAAATACTTTGAACAAGTCTTGTCATACTCCATACAAAAGGCATATTCTTCATCTGCAAAATTACTGACGGTGAAACACCACGGATTCCTCGCACCTTCTTGAACCTAGGTAAATTGGAGATACAGGTTGGCCAGAGCTATTATCCCCAATCCCCATACCCCCCGCACACACACACCCTTACCTTGTGCATTCCAGACCAGTTTCCATCAGCTTTGCTCATTCTCAGCCATTGTGTCTGCAGAATAGTAGAGTAGAACTGAGGTGCCGGGACTGAGGTGCTAGGTACTAAGCCAGCACCTTGGACCCACTCACTACCAGAAATCAACACTCGTTTTATCAACAGATGCATCACAGAAGACGTTGCCACCACAGCAATTAGAAAAGTCGTTACAACAGAGGACCTAACAACCTCTACCAGTCTCCACGGCCCCACTCCCTGGCTCCAGGGACTGGCTCATCCATAGGCATGTGACCTGGTCCCAGCCAGTGAGGTGGCAGGAAACTCGGGTCCCGGCCTGCAGAGCAAAGCATGGGGTGGACCACCCAGGCCGGAGTCTTTTCCATCAGGACTGCAGAAGTGGCCTAGGCGAGGCCAGTGCCAGCCCCACAGAGGGCCCAGGAAGCCAGGGGCTCGATAACATTGCTGAGGGCTGAATCGAACTCGTCCTGAAGCCCACACATGCTAGGTCCTCCACTGACTCACCATAAATGTGCTCACGGTCTTGGCCTGAACAAGATGACCGTCTGCGTGGTATATACCCCGCAAGATGTACCCTCCACGCAATGGGGACATATTCAGCAAAACCATACCTACATGTACTTCAACCAACATCTCATGGGAAGCTCGTGGCATTCAGATAAATGCGGGGGAGTTCCTAGGCCTTAATTGTTGGTCAGTCTCGCTATCATCTTTCAAGTTTAGGGGCCGGGTCAGGCAGGATAGATCCCAGTGTACGCCCACGTTGCCATTTCAGAATAAGAGCCCTCTCCCCCACTGTCCATCAGGTTGCAAATCTGGGGTGTGGGAAACTACCACCCATGGGCCAATGTGACCTCCCCCTGTATTCTGTAAATTAAGTGTGGCTGGAACATGAGCTATGGACGGTCTGTGGCTGCTTTCAAGCCACAATGCAAGAGTGGAGTCATCGTCAGAGAGACCACGTGGATCGCAACGCCTAACAGAAAATCTTTACAGAAGACTTTACAGAAGAGTCTGTGCCGATCCCTGTTCTAAAAGGTAATATTATCATGTCACTCCTTTGACTAGAACGTAGCACTTTCTCGGTAAGGACTAATTTCTTTACCCCCACAGGCAAGGACTTCCATTGTTTTAGCCAGAACTGCATATCCATCCTCCTCTATTTATACCTTTAATGGCACATCTACATGTCTGCAGCCCAGTGTGATTCACTGCAGTTTACATGGTACTGATGCTCTGAAACGGAGGTGTAAGTGTGAACGTGTGAGTGTGAGCGTGTGTTGACTCTTTGTTAGCCACGGTATGCGAGTAGAACACAATACAGTAGTGTGCTTTCTGTCTCACAGTGACGGCCACGTTATGTGGTTACCTAATGACATCAGAAGGAATCCACCTTCATAGAACAAATTTCGTCTGGGAAGATTCTCAAATCCCTTGTCCTGGGCCCTATGCTCCACCGTGGCTGGGGGCACACAGAGGGACAGAGATGCCTATGGTTCAGGACAAAAGATCCCGAAACCAATTACTTACCTGTCATCCAGCCAGGCAGCTGTGAGGGAGATCTACTCGTAGCAGAAAGGACAGAACGAGAGACAACAAATGACAACATGGAGTGACAAGTGCCACTACAGAGGACGCTCAGGAGGACTGGGGTGTGCAGGGTTGGCCAGAGCAGGGGCAGGGGGACCAGGAATGCTCCAGGAGGTTGATCACAGTTGTGTCCTTGCGTGGCTACACGTGTCAGTGTGACTGGGCATTGGCCAGACAGGAAATGACAGGGCGGGGGGGGGGGCGGGGGGTCGCTACAAAAGAGATTTCTTTCCGTACAATTTTATTTTGCATGCTTTTCTGACTCCCCAAAGCTGGATGAGTATAACATGAGGTATGTAGTTTGCCATTTCTTTAAAGTCTGAGGTACGGCGCACAGAGCACACTTGAGATTTATTTTTGTTGCTTTCGCAGTCTGATGACTTTTCCTGCCTTTATATCTGACCCAAGGACAGGGAACAAAGTCAACACAGATCTGCACACTTTGAAATGTCAACAGAAACCTGCAAACGCAGGTTCCCACAGGAGTGGAAGTTTAAGGACCAGAGTGACAAAAAGGGGAGGAAGATAGCAAGT
>NW_023270990.1:0-11334 GCF_011800145.1 Mirounga leonina
GGCCACAGCCAGCCCCTCGGGGTTGTGCAGGCCTGCTGGCAGGTGGGTTCCCACGCAGGCGCCGTCTTCTGGGCTGTGTGCGCCTGCCCAGGATCTAACTGCCTCCGACCCACCGTTGGTGGGAGAGCCCCGCCCACCCAGAGTGCACCTGCGCCACGTCCACCCAAATGGTGGAAGCCCACCGGCCACGCCGAGCCACGCTAATGAAGGTCCTCCTCCAAGCCCTCATGGGACAGTCGGCAAACTGAGGGGAGGAGAGGCAGGGACTGGCCTGGGACCCACCAGCTGCTCAGAGGCTAGAGGAACAGGGAGGGTTCCAGCTTCCGAGGCCAAACTTCACTTCGCAGGGGGTTTCCTTTGGGAACGAAGGCCCCTAAGTCTGGGGGACCGCTGCCCACACTCCCATGTGGGGCCATTTCCTCTGGTCATACTCGCGTGGGCACTCGTACGCACAAGGCTCTCTCAGCACACACACACTCACACACACACACACACACTCAAACTCCGCAGGGGCGTCCAAGGGGGCGTGGACCCTGGAGGGGACAAGGGGGAAAGAAGGAGGAGTTTGGAGACAGCTGGGCCGTGGGCTGTGGGCATTGTCTCCTGGGAACATCCCCGGGGCCTTAGCATGGGGCTCGGGGGAGACATGCCAGGCTGATGGCAAGGGCGTCCCCAAGATGCCCAAGGGCTGTCACAGGCACCCACATTCTCGAGATAGCCCCCTACCTACTCAGTTCACTTGGCTGGAGATGCTGCAATCTTGCTGTATCCCGATGTCCCCAGGATGTGGTCTCAGCAAAGCCGACAGTGAGAGCCGTTGCCTAGCTGCAGACCTGGGGTCAGATCCCACGCCTGACACCTCTGGCCATTTGCCTGGAGGGGCACAAAGGGAACACAGGGAGGCCCAGAGACAGCCAGGCCAGCCAGACACCGCTGTGATCCGACCGTGCAGCCCAGCGCCCCTCTGTGTGTGTGTGTGTGTGTGTGTGCAGAGGTCTCGGGCAGGGTAGCCCACCCTGAGCAGGAGCAGGGTGATGAGGGGTCAGATGCCTGGTGGGTGGGTCATGTTTACACCCTGGGTCAAGGCTGGCTGGGTTGTACGGGGTGTGCTGGGGCGGCCTCCTTCTCCCCAGGTTTGATCCGGAGCCCTGTCGATACATGTCACAGCACCCCAGGCGCAGGGCTGTGCCCGCACGTGGCTGTGTCTGATCTGGGGGCAGCAGTGGGGCTGGGCAGGAGGAGGGTGAGGACAGCCGGGCAGGGCTGTGATGCCTCCGGGCCAGGCGCCACTCACTGCTTTGCAGAGCCCCATGGAAGAAATTGGGGACAAGCTGGTCAACAGGAGCCTCACTCGACGGCTCCCCGGTGTGGGGCATGTGCACCAGGCAGTCGGTAAGGGCTGGTGCGGGCTCAAGGGCAGTGTGGGGGCGAGGGCGCTCCAGGACCCGGCTCAGGGAGGGCAGCGGTGGTCTCCTGCCCTGTAGCCATCCGGGACACTGACGACCCGGGGTGCCATGACGCCTGTGCCCCTTACGTGGCCATGATCGCAACGCAAGGGGTCTGGGCTGCTCCCTTCACAGACACACACAGACAGACACACACGCCAAACACACACACACACCCAGTCCTTCAAACACACACACACACACACACACACACACCTGGTCCTTCACACACAGACACACACACCCGGTCCAGCGCCAGCCTTGGCCAGGTACAAAATCACCCTTCACATACATGGAAGATGATCCGAACCAATTTGGATATTCTGTTGCACGTCAGGAGACGGACAGAAATAGTCTTGCAATTTCTGTGTTGTGAATTGTCCCTCCTTTACCACAGATCAGCCCCACCGTGAACCTGAGTTGGCCCTGCCGCTGGGGGTGAGCCAGCGGCTGTGGGCGGTCCGTGCTGACAGTCTGAGGAAGCTGGTGGAGCCGGGCCAGGCCCTCTCCTGTGGCCCCTCTCCCGGAGCACCTCCCAGAGGAACGCCTCCCCAGCCCTTCCCACACCTGCTGCTCACCAAGGTGAGCAGGGCCCCCCGTCCCGGCCGGAGGCTCCCCCTCACCTGCCGGCTGTGTGTCTCAGGCCTGGCACGTCCCCTCTCCGAACCTCAGGGGTCTCCTGGGGACCCTGCATGCCACGAGGCCAGGCCCCACACACGGGCTGCTGTCGGGCCTGTTGGGACCGCTCCCCAACCCTGGGGCCGGCCCACGGGGAGGGTCAACTGGGGCTGAGGCGTTTCCTCTTCACCGTGAAGGAGCTCTCTGCCCCAAGCCTCGGTGTCCTGTGACCCGGGCAAAGCCGCATTTCTGGCTGTGAGGAGGTTTCAGATTCCTTCTGGGGCTCCCATCCTGGGTGGAGACAGAGCAGGGATCCCTGGTGGCTGGCAGAGGGGCCCCAGAGCCACTCAGACAACTGAAAGGTGCTGGCTGGGCTTCATCGACTCCACACATGGACAGGAAGCCCCTTCTAGACATTTTCCATAATTCAGGGAACAGGGCAGACAAATGTCCCTGCCCCGCGGGCCTCTTTCTAGGTGGGGCTCCGCCGCTAAGCCGAGACGACAAAGCAGAGATGGGCACACGACGTGCCGTAGGACGCCCTGCCGGCCTCCCCTACATACGCATCCCTCGGCTCTCATTGTCCGAAGGATGACGGGCCCTAGGACGAAGAAGAGCCCTTGTCTCCGAGGTGGTGAGGGAACGCGGGGGACCGGGCACGTGCGGAGCCATGGGTCTCGTTCACATCTGCCGCAGGGCTGGATCATGGTCCAGGAGCTGTGGGCAGGTCGTCTGTGCACACCTGGCCATGACACACCTGGCTGGCCCTCTCGGTGGGGAGGCCTGCGTGCCTGGTGCACCTGTCCCCCACCTACCACTGGAGGAGCAGCCACGTTCAAGCCTTTCCATGTCCGACCCTCAGGGACATTTGGGAACCTGGGTCAAGAGAGGAAGGGACTGGCCCAGGACAACTGAGTGGTGCAGAGTCCAAGGAGCTACTCTCCAATCCTAGGCCAGTCCCAACCCTCCCATGAGGTTTGCTTTGGGGGTGAGAGCCCCTCAGATCCTCGGGAAGAGCTACCCACACCGTCCCATGTGGGGACATGACCTTGGCATCCCCAGGCACGTAGAGGCACGTGCACCTGCACACCCACCCCCACACACACACCCACCCGCACACACACACCACTCTGACTGCCCAGCTGTGGGTCAGAAGGGGAGGACCCCTTGGGAGCGAGGTGGGTGACAGGTGGGAAAGAAAAAACGGGTTGCAGACAACTGGGCCATGGGTCACGGCATCAGGACTCCTGGCAAGGACCCAGATCCATAGCATGGGGAGGGGAGACAGACCAGGCTGAGGTTCAGGGGTCCCCAAGGGGCCCAGGGGTGTTGCCAGGGCACTGGGAGAGGGCAGGGTCTGGGTTCCGGTGTCCATCACCAGCCTGGGCACTTGGAAGCAGGAAGACATACCGACCCCCAAGTCGAGAGGGGCTCCAGCACAAAGGCCTCAGCTTATTCTTCTGTCACTTGGGCTGTAGAGATGCAGGGTCCCTAGGGACCCACAGGCTTGTGGGAGAGCCTCTTGGCCTTGGATCTCCATCCCCGACCCCCTGTGCTCCCAGTCCTGGGAAAATGCTTTGTACTCCCTTGAGGTCCTTCGGAGCAGGGGACAGACTGGTGGCTTGGGGGCTGAGGGCCTGGGTACGCAGAACGTGGCAGAGCACTGACCACTAGTCTGGGGACCAAGGCCAAGACCCTCCTTGTTGCAGCCTCTGGGTCTCCATTTGGAAGAGGTTCCAGATTCACTGCTCTGGTCCGGGTGACAAGGCCTTCTGAAGGAATGGAGCATCGGGACAGAAGAGGGAAACACGGACAAGGGAGGCTTCTGAGGTTTCTCACATCACCCCTGGAGTCCACAGATCCTGCTCCTGTGAGAGACACAGAGACAGAGACAGAAACAGAGAAGGAGACAGAGAATGAACACACGATAGTGGGAACCAGAAGAAGTCACAGACTTTCCTCCATCAGCTTGGAAATGACATCCCAGCATTTGGCCCCATTCTCTTCCTGAGAGCGCGGTCACACAGGCCTTCCACCCCGGATCGAAGGGAATTCCACAGGGATGTGTGAGCAGGATGCTGGAATGCCCGTGAAACACTGTGGGGACTGCCCAGCAGATGGGCGCAGACGAGGCCCCGGGGCCTGAGCCTAAACCTAATGGGAGACCCTGGAAGCGTGCGTCACCAGAGGACAGGCGGAATCCGTTCATTGCAACCTTCTCACATGGTCTGGGAACAGGCAAGAAGGGGGTGGCTTGGCCCAGACCCCAGAGCAGACCCAGGCCCCTCTGAGCTGTGCTCCATGTCCCGCCCAGCCCCTGGCTCATTCTTGCATTTCCATGTGTGCCGCAGACTCCTGTGATAGCAGGTCCGGAATGTATGTAGAGGCCCTACCCCTGATGGTGTCCCTAGGAGTAGAAGCCAGAACACCCCACTGTGCAGATGGGGTGCCTGGGGAGGCCCTGAGTGGCACAGGGTCTGTCCAGGTTCACAGCCCTGGGCACGCAGGGGAGCCCAGTCTGAAGTCAGCTCTGTGTCCTCACAGCGGGGACACCGGCTGCACCCAGGCCTTGGCAAGGCTGTGGGGGTTCTGTGAGGGAGTCACTGTATGGATGGGGCATGGCGGTAGGGGTAGCATTGAGCAGTCGCGGGGGGGTCCCTCGGGGGCGGGGGTCTTGTGTGAGGAGGAAGTTGGGTAAGGGGACCCCAGGCACTGGTGACCTCACTTCCCTTACAACAGAGTCCAACAGAATTTGGAACCCAGGTAACAAAGGCCCCCACATTCCAGCGACAGCCCGCTGCCCAGCTCATTTCGTTGGAGATCATCCAACCATGAACATGTGGGCTTGTTGCCTCCCTAAGTCTGGATGCTGCAGGCGGAAGAAAGCGCGCCCTGCAAACGCTGGCCCCCGCTGGGGATGTCCGATCAGGGCTCCCCACCGCCTCTGCCCGTTTGGCCAGAAGGACCGAAAGGTGACAACAGGAGGCCCAGAGCCGGCCACCCAGCTCCACAGGGTCTAATCCACCTGTGCAGCCCCAGGTCCCCTCCCCTCCGTGTGTGTGTGTGTGTGTGTGTGTGTGTGTGTGTGTGAAGAGGGTTCATGTGGGGTGGGCCAACGCCATTCAAGAGCAGGCTGATGAGCGGTCAGATAACCCGTGGGCAGGTCATGTTCAAGGTCAAGGCTGGCTGGGTGGGACGGGGTGTGGGGGGCTGTGAGGTTCTCCCCAGGGTTTCTCTCGATCGCCCTGCAGGGATGGGTCATTGTCCCGCGTGCAGGGCTGTGCACCCACAGGTGTGTGTCTGATCTGGGAGCAGCAGGGCGACTGGGCAGGGGATAGGGAGGTTGGCCGCGCATGACTGGGATGCCTTCGGGCCGGCTACCCGTCCCTGTCTTTGCAGACCTCCGATGAGATCGGCACGAGGCTGGCGGACACCCACTCCATGTCCGGGATCCGCAGCGTGACCCCACAGGACTCCCCTGGAGCAGGTGCTGGGGATTGCGGGGAGAGGCCTCCGACACCACCCAGACCACTGTCCCTGGTGGTCATTGACTGCATTGTGCTCCAGGAGCCGGAGCCCACGGAAGCCGAGCCTGAGGCTGAGAAGCCCGGGGCTGGGTGCCCGTGGATGTGTGCGGAAGCGTGGGTGCTGGCCCCAAAGGGAGGAGCCCCCAGAGCCTGGTGTGGGGCCTGGAGCAACGACTGGGCTCAGAGCGCCCAGCGGGTGGACTGCGGTCGGGGAGACGCCCCGGGGAGGGCTCCTTCCTGCCTGCGGCTTCTCTGGGAGGCCCTGGGCTGGGTTCTGTCTCCACGGAGAGCAGGCTCGTGCTGAGCTTTTCTCCTCTCACAGCTGCTCCACCACCTGAGGAGCTAGAGCCGTTTCCAACTCCATCGGCAGCTCTGGACGGAGGGGTGGTGGTTGCGACTTCAGCAGGAGACCAGGAGCCGGCAGGTGACCCAGCACCCGCCCACGGAGAGCCTGACGGGGGCCAGCAAGGGCCTGCTGGAGAACCTGCCTCCGGAGAGCCTGCCCCTGTGCCTGCCCCTGTGCCTGCCAGCGCCATCGCCCCTGCGCCTGCCCCGAACTGTGGCCCTGCTCCTGCCCCAGACCCAGCTCCTGCCCTGGATCCTAACCCATCCCTACCCTTGCCAGTGCCCCGGTTCTTGCCCCTGACCCACATACTGCCCCGGTTCCTGTACGTGCCAATGTGGCAGACCCTGTCCCTCCCCTTGCACCTGCCCCCTCCCTTCCCCCGGCTTGTGCTCCTGCTCCGGCCCCTGCCCCAACTCCTGCCCCTGCCCCTGCCCCTGCCCCTGCCCCTGCTAGAGCCAATGTCCCTTCTCCTGACCCACCTCCTGCCCCTGCACCTGCCCCTTCCCCAGCACCTGCCTGTGCACCTGTTCTTGCCCCTGACCCAGCTCCTGACCCTGCACCAGCCCCTTCCCTTACCTGTGCACCTCTTCTTGCCCCTGATCCGGATCCTGACCCTGACCCAGCTCCCGCCCTGGATCCTGCCCCTTCCCTTGACCCTGCCTGTGCTCCTATTCTTGCCCCTGACCCGGGTTCTTCCCCTGCCCCTGCCTGTGGTCCTGTTCCTGTCCCTGACCCACCTCCTGCCCCTGCACCTGCCACTTCCCCTACCTGTGTTCCTGTTCATGCTCCGGACCCAGCTCCTGCCCTGGATCCTGCCCCTTCTCCTGCCCCTGCCTGCATTCCTGTTCTTGCCCTTGACTCGGCTTCTGCCCCTGCAACTGTCCCTTCCCCAGCCCCTCCCTGTGCTCCTAACCTTGCCTCTGATCCAGCTCCATCCCCTTTCCCTATCGGTTTCCCTGACCCTGCGTGTGTGCCCATTCCTGCCCCTGGCCCACCCCCTGCCCCTGCACCTCTCCCTTCATTTGCTTGTGTCCCTATTCCGGCCCCTGCCAGACCCGATGCCCCTTCCCCTGCCTGCGTCCCTGTTCCTGCCCCTGCCAGAGCCGATGCCCCTTACCCTGCCTTCATCCTTGTTCCTGCCCCTGCCGCTGCCAGAGCCGATGCCCCTACCTCTGCCAATGTCCCTGTTCCTGCCCCTGCCCCTGCCAGAGCTGATGCCCCTCCCCCTGCCTGTATCCCAGTTCCTGTACCTGCACCTGCCAGAGCCGATGCCCCTTCCCCTGCCACTGTCCCAGTTCCTGCCCCTGCCCCTGCCAGAGCCGATGCCCCTTCCCGTGCCTGCGTCCCTGTTCCTGCCCCTGCCAGAGCCAATGCCCCTTCCCGTGCCGGTGTCCCTGTTCCTGCCCCTGACCCTGCCAAAGCCGATGCCACTCCCACTGCTTTCCAGGGCCGCTGCCCCTTCCCCTGGCCCTGCCTGTGCTCCTCTACTTGCCCCTGACCCAGGTCTTATCGTGGATCCTTCCCCTGGCCCTCCTCTTGTGTCTGGCCCTGCTCTTGAATCTGGCCCTGCCCCTCCTCCTGCTCCTGCAGGGCTCCCAAAACCACATCCAGAGCTCACATCCTCACGGGGAGAGCTCCTTGTACTATTAACCTTAGCTCCATCACCCGACCCCGATGCCGCGCCAGATTGTTTCATCCCCTCCCCCTATGTACTTTCTCTCTGGTTCGTATTAACTGTTCTATTCTATTTCCATGTCCTATATGCTTTTTATTATTTATTTTAAATGAAATTCATTGTTTTCAGTTGAACGAGTCCTGAGCATCAAGTACATTCCCAACGCTGGGCCACCACAACACAGAACATGGCTGTGGAATATCTGCTTCCCCAAAGGGGTCCCCGAACCAGAAGGCCTCCCTGGAAAACCCTAAGCTGCTTCCTCTCTCTTCCTTTACCTGTTCTGGAGGTTTCCTGTACGTGGAGTCACACAGTATGGGCCTTTGTGTCTGCCCCCCTATTTTCAAAGGGGACTCCTTCTTTTCTGGCTTGACTTGACATAGAATTTCCCTTATTGGATGTTGAAATCTCCGATGGATTACAGGTGAGATGTAACCATAGAGCACCCTTTGGTAAATATGGACACAGTCTCGGGGCAGAGAACCCTGTTCCTGCTGGGACACCTCAGCCTGACCCCAGACAGGAAAGGGCTGGCTCCTCCTGTGACCCACAGAGAAACCAGGGAAATGCAGAAAGCTGGAAGACACACCCCAAAGGGCCAAAGCATTGCTCACAACCCAAGGCCACAGAAAGGTTCCCATGCCTCTGGTCCAAACCATGCTCCAAGTCCCTGGGTTCCACAGGGATAGAGACGAAATGCATGCAAGTCCAAGGGGAGGGGGACAGGCATGGGGGAGTCAGAGATGCAGGAGCTCCCGGGAAGGACTCTGGCAAAGGAAACCCTATGGAGGCAGCACTGGTCACCTTCAGACTGGCAGGTGTCTTGTCTGGGCACCAGCAGCCCTGGCGAGAACGTGAGCAAACGGAGGTCCCCGGGAGAGAAGGGTGACGGGCACCCCTGTCTGGGAGAACAGTGAGCAGCACCCATCCCAGGCGACAGGTGCACCCATCACCTAGCGTGGGCAGCTCACTCCCACCGTGTCGAAGGGAACACCGTGTCCATCAACCTCTCTTTGCAACAGAATCCATAAATGGAATTTCTGGGTCAACACGTATACAGTGTTGAAGGTACAAGCCTCCATTTCCAACATCCCAGGTCTGCTTGTCCAACTTGAGCCTAGTTTGGGAAGCAGGTGTGGGGATTCCTGGGGCTGTGACCTGTGGGAGGGGAGGGGAGGGGGGGCTCTGAGTGGAATGACCAAGGTACCCGGGCTGACCTGCCCAGCAGGGACCCTCCCGCCCCCAGCCCCTCTCCTGACCTCGTGCACGATGGCGAGTGTGTGACGGTGAAAGTGCTGGCCCTTGGCTGGCGAGTTCCCTAGCTGGTACTGGAGCTCGTCAAATTCCAAACCGGGCTCTGATCCCAGAGCTGGCGCGAGAGCCGAAGCTGTAGCTGCCCCAGTCTCGGGAGCTGCGGCACGCATCGGTGGAGGACCTGGCTCGTTACTTGGGGCTGGTGCTGGAGCTGAATCCCCCTCCAGAGATGATCCAGACCCGGTTCCACACTTGGATAGGGCTCTTCAACCCACGAAAGGCTTTCCTCCCCTGCCCACTTCATGGATGACAAAACTCGGGACGGTGACAGGACCGGCTACATTGGGTTAATGGCTTCGGGGGGATACTGACCAAGGATCCTGCATCCCCTTCAACACGCGCCCCATGCGGGTCGGGCCTGAGCTGCCAAATGGGGACAAGGGCCTGACCCGCTGATCCCGGCAGCTGCCCCCAGCTGAGCAGAGACCCTTGCCGGGGACCTGAAGTCCTCGTTTGACCTCTGCTCCGGCCAGCCCCACGCGAGCAGGGACCGTGCTTCCTCACCGCTGGGTCCCCAACCCCCAGAGCAGTGCCTGGGAGGTGGTAGCACTTAAAGTTTAGTGAGTCAGAGCAACACCGTGATGCAGCGGATGTTGTTACAGATGAGAGGTCTGGGCCACAGACTCTTGTGTTCATGCTTTCTTCCACGCGGGCATTACGCACACCTGTGTCTGTTCGCTGGCAGAAGAGGGGACCCCCACACATCCTCCCTGCCCTCGGAGCTCCTAGCCTAACCGTTGGGTCAGCATCTCACCCACGGTCAGCAAGTGGGCGATACAGAGCTAGAGCACCTCGAGCACGAGACCTTGCACGAGCCGTGGGGCAGCTAAGATCTTGAACCATCTGACGCACCACAACGTGCCCCGGCGCTGACTCGAGCCAGCCGTGGAAGCAGCTCGAGAGCCTGAGCCAGGGCCCCGCACACTAGAGCCCCTCCAGCTCCGACCTGCGGTCCCTCTCCGGAGGCAAAAGCGGCTCCGGGGTGAATTCCAGAGCAGAGCCACCTCCACACCAGTTCTCCCACCCGATCCGGCACCCCTGGGAGAGTGCGAGGCAGCCCGAGAATGAGAGCCAGGTCTCGAGACAGCTCAGTGCTGCTGGGGGAGGCCGGTTTCCTCGGACAAGGCACAGGGACGGGCTGTGGGGATCAGCACAGGGTGATCCTCCTGGCAGGATGGTGATCTTCTGTCCTCCTGGTGCTTCAGCACCATCTCGAGACAAGGAACTGGCCTCTGCCCCGGGGCCGGTCACCGCTGCAGATTCGACGCGGCTGCAGAAGCAGCTACAGACCCAAAGCCCGCTGCAGAGCTCGAGGCATTTCTATGTCCTGCTGCGGGGCCTTCGCCAGGAGCTCGGGAGTTGGAGCCACGTGCTCTCCAGTGGGAGGAAGCCCCTGGACCTACGGCTCCATCGCCGAATGCAGAGCTAGAGCCAAGGCAAGACTCCGAGCTGGACCAGCTCCACACTCAGCTCCGGCGGCACCTCCGACCTGGAGTCAGCGCTGGCTCCCCCTGCAGAGCTAGGGCCAGTGGAAGCAAGACCCCATCCAGCACCAGCTACATCCAGCTCCGGCCCCACCTCCCGGAGCAGCTGATGAGCTCCAACCACGGCCAGTTCCAGCACCAGAGTCGGCCTCTCCTCACCAGCCAACGCATTCTTTTTCTTCTCTTTTGGCTTTGGTTTCTTTTCATGTCTCCAGGTATATTTGTAGCTTAAGATAAAATAATCTTTATCTTTTTAAACATTTAAAATTGTGCAAACCACTGTTATCAACTCCATTTCCCGTGCTGGCACCATCACCCTATCTAGTCCCAGAACATTTAATGCCCTGGACAGAAACCCCGCACCCTCTGAGCAGGCAGTCACTGGCCATTCCTCATCCCCCTGCTCCTAGGCAACCACTGATCTGGCACCTGTCATTTACCTGGGATGAATTTTTCATACACTTTGGATCATACCGTATGTGGTATTTGGGGTCTAGTTTCTTCCACTGAGTAGGATGTTTTCGACGTTCACCCACGTGATTGCGTGTGTCACTACTTCATTCGTGGCGTGGCTGAATGAATCCCATTGTTATGAACAGACCACGTTGTGTTTGTCCATTCAAGTGTGGGTGCACCTGTGGGTTGTTTTCATCTTTCGGTTATTGTCCAGAGTGCTGCTACGAAGACTTACGTGCAGGGGGTTGTTAGAGGGCCTGTATTCCATTCTTCTGTTTAGAGAATGAGTGGAGTACGGCCAAATGAGAACAGTATGCTCAACGTGTGGACGACGTGCCACACCCTTTGCCACAGTGGCTCCGCCATATTACATCTCCCCCAGCAATGGAGGAGGGTTCTGTTTCCCCAGATCCTCTCCGACACTTGTTATTTCTGCTTATTCACTAGAGCCCCTCTTCCTGGGTGGGGG
>NW_023270991.1:0-3694 GCF_011800145.1 Mirounga leonina
TCCTGAGAGTAATGGCTATATAAGAGGTGGTCATATACTGTCCAGGGCCTGACTCTTCAGGAGGTGTTTCTGGTGTAAGCTGTGTGCACTCTGCTTTGTGTTTTATCTGCTCTTTCCCTCAGGTCAATGCTCTGCAGTTTCCTTGCCTACAGTGGGAAGTGTTTGGACCTTGTCCAATGTGTGGTGAGTTTTAACTAAGTGTATTTTGTTCTGCTTGTTAAAAGAGGCTAGATCCTATTTCCCCTAGAGCTGAAGCTGTGCAGCACTATATGGTCAGTAGACCTGGTGGGTGTGGGGGGTTAATGCTAATCTTCTGGGGGAGGGGTCTGCTGCTTCTCTGATTCTCAGGCACATTTGCCCTGGTAAAAAAGCAACTGCAGAGTGTAAGTGGTGGGAGTTGTTATAAGAAGTTCTAGCCTCCACTGTGGGTGCTGTGTTGCTTGCTGATATCAGTCCCTACTGATGGGGAGGATGAAAATGGCATCAGCTGGCCCTCTCATCCCCAGAGAGGGAGTTCGGTGGGTAACTGTTCAAGAAGCCCTCACAGAAGCCTCATTTGTCCCAGACTTCCCTCAGATTCCTGCCTTCACCCAGTCTGTGTCTGAGCCAACTGCCCACCTGGCAGTGCAGTGCTCCTATGTGTTGTCCGAGGTGTGCCAGCTGGGTTTCAGAGCTCTAAAATTTAGGGACCTGGTGTAGCATGGACCTGTGCTGATCCTCTGGAAGATGTTATTGCTGTACTGGGACTCATGCTGTTTTGTCCCAGAAAGGCAGTTGCATGAGTATACAGGGGCTTGAAGTTTATGGGCATCAGAAAGCTAGTATCTAGGTTAGGTGCCCTCAGCAGCTGCCTGCACTCTTATGCTTATGAACAGGGCAACTCGATGGTGCCTATCAGCAATTTTGTCCTCAGAGTGGCAATGCCACCTCTCCCAAAGGCACTCCAAGAAGGAGACGGTCTCTCCCAGTGTGACCAAGGGGATCCTCAGACCACATTGTCTGGTCTTGGGCCTCTGCCCTCCTTCTCCACAATAGTGCCTCTAAACCTGCCAAGCTCCACACCCTTGATGGCATAGACTTCTGAAACTTCAGACTTTGAGCTCCACTGCTTATAAAAACTTGTGATTATTAGCCCCTCTCCTTTACCCTATCAGTGGTTTGGGGAAAGTACTTTCTTGTGCAATTCCCTAAACCCTGCTCACTCACACACTCTCACTCTCACTCTCTCTCTCTCCTCTCTCTTTGATCAGGGCTCCCTCCCCCAACAGCACTGGTGATTCTTTTCTCCCCCAAATCATGACTCCACACTTCTTACTTTCCATAACATGGCCTCTTTTCTCCCTCTAGTTGTGCAGTTTGTTTTCTCAGTCCTTAGATCAATTTCCTGGGTGTTCAGAATGATTTGATATTTAGCTATGTTCAAGGAATGAAGCAAGTATGATGTCCTCCTAGTACTTCATCGTCTTAACTCCTCCTTCACGATTATTTAACTCTTGATATATTTTGACTATCCTCCCACACTGTGACTTACTTTCATATATACATACACATATATATATATGCCTAAAATATAAACATGCTAAACACTCACAAGTATAAACTATATATATATACTCAAAAGACTTTTATTATTTAGTATGGAATTCATATTTTTATTAAAGTACCTCAGTGTATAAAACTTTATTTATTGCAGTTTGTACTTTATTACTCATTTCATTTTGAAAAAATCCACCTCTGTGTTTCAAAATGTCTTTGTGAAGTTAAAGGAAATAAATTTTTGTATAGAGGATAGAAAGATATAAAGAATAACAGATAGATAATAGGTAGGTAGATAGATAGATAACAGAGAGAGAGAGAGAGGTCCAATGGCTTTGTGCTGGAGCATAAAAGTAACCTGAAACATGCACATGATGCAATATAATATATAAAATGGCAATCTTCACAAAGAGTAACATATAAAATAAATTAGAGTAAATGTTTAAAGTTATGCCTCCTAAAATAAATAAATAAATAAATAAATAAATAAATAAATAAATAAAAGACTGCACTGCTACAGAATAAGAATAGAAAATAAAGTATTAAATCTGCATAGTCTTTCCTATTTTATTGTTTTGTGACCCCAGGCAAGGAAGTTGCACAAGTCATTACCAGATCACATGCTTGGGAGACTTCCATGTCCACCTAGTGAGCCACTTAATCAGTTTTCAGGGCAAAGACAAGATAAACAGAGATGTCAGAACAAAAACAAAGCTACTGGGTTATGACTAGAACTACTTTTAATCATTTTAGAAAAATAGCACTTGAAGGAGTCTATTCTATTGTATGTTTAATTACAACATCTCTTTTTTGAACCATATTTCTGAAAATAGAAAGGACTAATTATTAATCATTGATTAGTTGTAGGTTTTATCATAATTGAAAGTTAATGACCTAATCACTATGTTCCAAGTTACAAGTTAATTGTTTAATATTTTTATGTCAATATAATATAAATCAATAAATATTGTGTATTTTATTGTTTCATAGCAATGGTAAGCTGATGGGTTTATAAAGAGGTATAGAGAGATGGGTAAAAAAAAAATGTCAAATCTAAATGTTAATGCCCTCTTACAGCCTTTTGTCTTTTCTTTATATTTTCCACAATTAAAAATGTATAGATATTTAATTAAAGATCTGATTTTGAATTCCTCACCAAACAATAAATTTTATGAGTAGAGAGGACAGTTTTTACTCTCTAGTATACCCAGATGCAGAACACAGTGAATTACACATATAAAATAACCAAATCATTTGTTGAGTTAATATATCTTTGTTTATTTTCCTACAATGAAAATAAGAGAGAGATATAGTTTGAAAACAAGAAAAGGTGGGAATAGATGAGGACTCTCATAGAAACATTCTTACTGTGGTAGTAGAGGGAATTAGAATTAGAATTATTTATGAAAATAAGATCATGGTTTAGTGTTGTCTCTTATCATGTATGAAATCAAGGCCAATTATACACACAGAATCTGGGATCATAAGAATAGTTCAATCTCTTCTGAAACAGTTCTTGGGAAATTCCTGAAAGATTTCCTTTCAAACTGATGATCTTGTAAAATATCACTGTCAGTTATGATGAACTTACCAAAAAAAAAAAAAAAAAAAAAAAAAACCAACAAAAAACAACAAAAACCCAGTTCATGATCTAATCAGCTATGTAACAAGAATAAAGAGAAATACAATTGATGAGTTAACATTAGGTTTGACTAGGAACAACAAAGACCTGGAAAATAATTCTTAAAATAAAAGTAAATTTCTAAAATATGAACAAATCTAGAAGTGAGTACACATGCTCACATGACCACTCCAAAGCGATCAGACTCCAGGACTTTATCTTTGTGCAATTGGAGTACCCAAAGAAAACTGAGAGTAAAAGTAAGAAACAGTACAAATATAGAGAGATACAATTAAAACAAAAGAAAGAGAGAAAGAAGAAAGAAAAAAAAAAGAAGCAAGAAAGAAAGAGAGGGAGGGTGTGAGGGAGGGAAGAAGGAAGGAAGAGAGAGAGAGGGAAAGAAGAAAAGAAAGAAAGAAAGAAAGAAAGAAAGAAAGAAAGAAAGAAAGAAAGAAAGAAAGAAAGGAAGGAAGGAAGGAAGGAAGGAAGGAAGAAAGAAAGAAAGAAAGAAAGAAAGAAAGAAAGAAAGAAAGAAAG
>NW_023270991.1:3704-14868 GCF_011800145.1 Mirounga leonina
AAAGAAAGAAAGAAAGAAAGAAAGAAAGAAAGAAAGAAAGAAAGAAAAAGGAAAGGAAAGAAAAGGAAAAGAAAGGAAAGGCTTTCCATAATACAGAAATCGAGTGTATTAAGATTCAGAAGAAGCAATCCTATATCATATGCCATAAATTTAATTGGTTTCAAAAAATAGTGGTGCCTGGGTGGCTCAGTTAGTTAAGCATCTGCCTCCATCTTGGGTCATGATCCCAGGGTCCTGGGATAGAGCCCTGCATCAGGCTCCCTGCTTAGTGGGGCACCTGCTTCTCCCTCTCCCTCTGCTTGACACTCTCCCTGCTTGTGTGCTCTCTCTCTCTTCAAGCAGACTCCCCACTGAGCTTGGAGCCCAACTCGGGGCTCAATCTCACAAACCCATGAGATCATGACCTGAGCCAAAACCAAGCATCAGATGCTTAACTGACTGAGCCACTCTGGCTCTCCTATTCCTTACATTTCTTGGCTCTCCCTTTCCAGTCTGTCATAAGCAAGCCCTGTTAGCCTGTGCCTCAGAAGTGAGTCATTCTCAGTACTCCTGCTCCAACCTCCCTCTATCCAAGGGCAGGGTCTAAGGACAGGTGAATTCTCTGTCCCTTCCCATGTAGCAGTGGAACTCTGGTTTATATCATGGCCAACCAATTTCTGGTCTGTCCTCCAGAGAAGCATACCTCTGTTTTCAATCATTGTAGGATCCTGGCCATGAAAGGATTTTCTGCCCCTAGTCTCCAACCATCAGATGGCTTTTGGCTAGCACCATCACAAATTGTGGAAGTGTGACTACCAACCTCTGCCTGGTGTCAGGTCAGGGAGTAGGATGTGCATAGGTTTTCTTTCTTCTCTCCAGTAGCAGTTGATCTTCACATAGTATGATAGCAGGGTCTGATCTGAGGCACAAAAATGTTGTTTGCTCCTTCTACAGCAGGAGATATCTTTGCTTCTTATCAGAGAAAGGTTTGGGCACCAGCAGGTTTTATGCTTACCTTTCATTCATGCAGGGCCTAGACCATACATGGACTTCTACAGTTAGTTACTCTAGCTCTATCCTCAGATCTTGGTAAGCCTTACAACACCACCAAAAGTATCTCTCCAAGGTTCTCTGTCTTTCCTCTAGGTTTTATTATTTGTTTGTTTTTATTTTTGTTTTTGTTTTATGAGCATCCCGTGGCAGCTTGTAGAAAAAAGCTGGTGAGTGGAGCAGACTCTCTTTGTTTTTGAAACTCCCAGGGATGCTAATTTGTCACTCTAGCCTAACTTTGACTTGAAGAACTTGTTAAAATGTCAATTGTTTTCTCCTTACCCCTATCAAAAACATACTGTTTCAGAACTCAGATGGTAAACTCAAGGATGCCCACATCCCAATCACCAGAAACTCTGAATATGTTATGTTACATGGTAAGGAGGAATCGGGATGAAAATTGAATTAAAGTTGCTGATCAACTGACTCTGAGAAGGAGAATCTATCCTAGATTCTCCAGGTGATTCCACTGTAATCATATGGTCCTTATAAGTGGGAAAGGGAAGTACAAGAGACAAGGGAGACACACAATGAGAGAAAAACTCAATTGGCCATTGCTGGCAATGAAAATGGGAAGGGGACATGAACTAAGAAATGCAAGCAGTCTCTGGAAACTGGAAAAGAAAAAAGAAAGAAAGAAAAGAAAGAAAAGAAAGGAAAGAAAGAAAGAAAGAAAGAAAGAAAGAAAGAAAGAAAGAAAGAAAGAAAGAAAGAAAGAAAGAAAGAAAGAAAACTGATTATCTTCTAGTGCTTCTGGGAGGGAACATAGCACTGCCAACACCTTGATTTAGCCCATTCACACTCTTCAGATTTCTGACCTCCAGAACAGTAAGAAAATGTTTGTTTTTGCTTTAACCACTATATTTTCACTAATTTCTTACAGTAATCTAATAAGGCTTTGTTATTAGATTGGTTTAAATTTACTTTGGAAAAAAAATAACATTGTGATAGGCAGAATTCTGTGTTTATCCCTGATGATGCATAGCCTTGTATGATCCCTTCTCCTTGGGTGTGTGTGGGGGAGGACATATGGATATGATGGGAGTATCACTCTCATGATGACCTATATGACAAAGATCAAGATATTTTGGAGATGTAATTAATGTTCCTAGTCAGTTAACTTGAGTTAAATGGGTGAGTCCTTAAAAAGGTCTTAAAATAGCCAAAGACTCTTTCTTGTTGAACTTAAGAAGCTCTCCCTGTTGTGGAAAGAGCCATGACAGGAAATCACCAGTAGCTGAAATTCTCAGTCCTAAACTCAAGGAACTGAATTTTCTTACCAACCTGAGTGAGGTTGGAAACCAATTCTTCCCTAATCAAACCTCCAGATGAGAATATATTCCAGTTGACACCTTGTTTTCAGCCTTTCAAAATCCTGAGCAGAGAACCCAGTTAAGTCATGCCTAAATTTCTCAATTGTGGAAATATGTTACACAACAATATAAAATGAATACAAGCATCTTTATATGCATATGACAAATTTATATATATATATTAAAACTATCATTTATTTAGCAATTAATCCAAAACTAAGTGAAAGCAGAGCAATTTGGGCAGCCTCTTTTCTTTTCTATTGTGTGACTCTCACCTGTTCTGACTTGGTTAACTGATAAGCTATATCCAGAATTTACTTGGCATTTTATTTTATTATTTAAAAAAAATATTTTATTTATTTATTTGAGAGAGAAAAAGAGAGAATGAGCAGTGGGGAGGAGTAGAGGGAGAGAGAGAGGGAAAAGCAGACTGCCCACCGAGCAGGACACCTGATACAGGGCTTGATCTCAGGACCCTGAGATCATGATATGAGCCAAAGGCAGATGTTTAACTGACTGAGCCATCCAGCTGCCCCATTTACTTGGCATTTTAAGTCACTGTATTTATAATAAATATTAGATGATCATACTTTTTTCTGCCATTTTAATTTGAATGATTGGTTGTAAGTAACTTTAAAATTACGATACTGACTTGCTGAATTTTCCTAAGAGATTATAGCCTAATCTCAGAAGTGACTAAGTGTACCTTCCTTATATATTTTTTTATTATTTTCTACCATGCCAATATATATTATATTTTTATGGTGATTGATTTTCAAATATTACATTATAAAAATGATTTGGTTTCACTATATCTGCTTATTTTCAAATATCACTTTTCAATATTTTTCCATAGGATTCTTTTTACAAGTTTGTGCTCTCATTTCCAAAATAACCAAACTAATAGTAATTGTATATTTTTTAAAGTTTACATCAACTTTAACTGTAAACCTTAAATATGCAGTGGTTGATAGAATTTCTAGATTTACCACTATTCTGATTGCATCACTCTTTAAAGAGACTTGTTTCTCCCATGGAAGACAAAAGAACAGAGTTTATTTCTAACTATAATTGAACTCCCATTAAAGGGGGAAATGATACCATCTTACATTTAGGCATTTGCTCTTAGTCACAGATATCCTTGTTTTTATGTTAACATATTCAAGTCATTTAAGCAAGTTAATTATATTTGGATTCCTGTTGACACATTTCTTTATAAATTTCAAGGGATTCCCTCATTAAACTAAATCTTAACAATACTCCATCCTTTACAAAGTCAGCTCAGTAGGGCCAAGTACAAAATACAGCAACTCCACTATGTTTTACTGAAGTTCCTCTCATATTGTACTTTATTTTTTTATTTCCTGCTCTGCACGTTTACTTAAATCTGCTTTTGGGATTTGTTTGTTTTCCTTGCAACAGTCTCAGCTGTCTATCTTTTATTTTGCCATCTGTTCTTTTTTCATTCTTTGAATTTTCCTTCATTTTTATTATTATTATTATTATTATTATTATTATTATTATTATTATTATTTGCTCTCCCCTTATTTTATGCTAGATTAACCATTGCTTGTTTCATAAGGTAATTTACCTCATTGTCCTATGCTAGTCATGAGTTTCTTTTCCTTGATTTGAAAGTATACCTTTTTAAAGGAATTGGTTAAATTATGTTTATTTATTCCCATATTTTATTTATTCCCATAGTTCTGTTTTTGTTTTTTTGTCTCCTTGTCATATTTATGCTAGAAATCTTTAGCTATTTTATCATGCAAGTTCCCTATGTGTTAAATGGGGGTGATATTTATTGTTCTGTGATGAACCTTTCTAAGGACAGTCAGTGTATAATTATAATGAAAGAAAATTGAGTGTCCAAGTTTCCCAATCACTGGGTGGCTGAGACCCGATGTAGTTTCCTTCATCTATCAGTCCCTCTTTAGTCTTACATGAAGGAGTAGATAAACAAGAACGTTCTAGAGAGCGTTAGGACCTCTTACTAGGGAACAATTTCAGCAGCTGAATATGATTTTTTGTGAAGTGAATATGAATGGTGTTCAGCAGACCTGTAATTGTACGTGACTGTCACTCTATACCACTTCCAGTTACTTCTAGTAGAACTGATTCCAGTTGGTATATCAGCTAGATCACTACAGTTAAAGAAATAAAGTCTGTATTAGAAGTAAAAAGCAATGTAATACACAAACAAGTTGCATTTTGTTGTTTAATTTAAATATTCCAAAATACAAATTATCATCAGCCACCATTAATGAAAACAGAAGTTAACTGAGAAGCCCTCAAGGATTGGGTAACCCTCTGCCTTTCCATCTGGCTTACCTATCTCATTTATTTTGAATAACAGCTGTCCATAGATATTGTTCTACTTTTGATTGCCAAAGTAATGTTTGAGTGACTAAAACATATGCAATATTAGAGATAATCAATCTCAACAAAAACAAATTTACTCTGTTCATGACAGCATAAATAGGAATTTTTGACATAACTATTATTGCTTCCCTTATATTAAGGTAACATCACTGGAAATATATATGTAATTGAATGTGTTATTTAAGGAATCATATTCTAAATAATTCACATGGAAACAATAATCTTATAGGGGAAATAATTATAATTATTAGGAATATTGGAATTAATTATTTTAGTGTTAAAAATATCAAGTAGAGGAAACCGTGAGGACATGCAAGAGAAAAGAATTAGTTCTCATTTGATTTCAAAGCTTTAACAGGTATGCAGTAGATAATATGTTAGTAAGAAATGACCAAATTTTTTAAGATTTTATTTATTTATTTTAGAGAGAGAGAGAGTATTCATGCACATGAGCAAGGGAGGGGCAGAGGCAGAGGAGAGAGAGAATCCCAAGCAGACCCTGTGCTGATCATGGAGCCCAATGCAGGGCTCGATATCACAACCCCAAGCTTATGACCTGAGCTGAAATCAAGAGTGGGTCACTTAACCAACTGAGCCAAACAGGCACCCCGAGAAATGACCAATTTTTAAAAATAAGATATAAAGGTCATGTCCTGCTCCTCCAACTCTGACTAGCTTCATTGCAAATTCTTGACATTGTAAATGACAATTTATTAAAATAAATCATCATTATCAAAATGTATTTTTTGATTTGCAAAGATGATATGGGGAAACAAATGTGTTCAGACCTGGCAATTCACTTCACCAAGTCATGTAGCTTTGTGTCAAAAACAGTACTGAAACTGACATCCAAAACCTTGGTTAAAGTTCCAGATCATTCACATTCACGTACTATCATTGTGATGCAGTGAATTCACTTAAAACATTTCATTTCAGGTACCTGGGTGACTCAGTCAGTTAAATATCTGCCTTTACCTCAGGTCATGAACCCAGAGTCCTGGAATTGAGCCTTGCATCAGGTGCCCTGCTCACTGGGGAGCCTGCTTCTCCCTCTTCCACTCCCCTTGCTTGTGCTCACTCTCTCTCTCTCAAATAAATAAGTAAAAATCTTTAAAAATTTTTCATTTTCCTTTTCTTGGTAAAATGAACATAAAATATTATTTTGAAAATTGTAGTGATTTATAAATAATAAACACAATATGCAGATTAATAAGTGTTCAGACAAAAAAAAAAAACAGGATAGAAAAGAACACTGATGGGACGCCTGGGTGGCTCAGTCCGTTAAGCGTCTGCCTTCGGCTCAGGTCATGATCTCAGGGTCCTGGGATCGAGTCCCGCATCAGGCTCCCTGCTCTGCAGGGACCCTGCTTCTCCCTCTGCCTCTGCCTCTCTCTCTGTCTCTCATGAATAAATAAATAAAATCTTAAAAAAAAAGAAAAGAAAAGAAAAGAACACTGACTAAAATTTAACTAGAGTTTGTACAGATAACTTTATTGATGGTAATGTGCCTCAAATTAGCAAATAGGAAGAAAAATTGTGAGATTGTTGAGTGTGCAGACTTACAGTAGGGGAGGAAGAAATGAAAAGTAATGTCCTTAAGATAAATACAATTTCACCTTTGAGAAGAAACAATGCTCCTAGGTAAGAGTTAATCATTAAGACCTTGTGGATTATTAGTTGTCAATTGTTCCCTGAAGATGTTTCTTTAAATTTAATAGACACTAACTAATACTTATTAAATACTTGCCCAAGACAGAATGAATGAAAGCACAGAGGGAATTTCAGAACAATTGCATATAATTTCCAAGGCCTCAAATGTTTACATTTTAACTGGTAAGAAAAAAAATCTGGATGAAATAGAAAATAATAAAAGGCAGCATATGACTATAGGCCATTATATTTTACAAATTCTGTAATTGGCTTCTATTTTCCTTTCTTTTAAGAATTCAAAAATAAAGATTTTCTACAAAACGAAATGTTTAATTTTTTTTTGTTTTTTTAAAAATTAAGTTCAGATAGGGGCGGAGCAAGATGACGGAGGAGTAGGTGACCTGGATTTCGTCTCCTCTCAGGAATTCAGCTGGATAGGGATCAAACCATTCTCAACACCTACAAACCCAACAGGAGATCGAAGAAAAGAAAAGCAACAACTCTCTCATCAGAAAAGTGACCACTTTCTGGAAGGTAGGACGTGCGGAGAAGTGAATCCGAGGCGATATTCGGGAGGATAGACGGCAGGGGAGGGGCCTCCGTCGGCCACTTCTGGCAAGTATAAAGCCACGGAGCAAAAAGTCGTAACTTTTAGAAGTCTGCTCCGCTGAGGGACGTCACTCCGGTGGCTAAGCGGGGGGTGAAACCCTCTGGGACAGTGTGGTCTCAGGACCCTCGGGGTCACAAAAAGACCGGGGGTGCCTGAGGGTGGCAGAGCTCCCAGGTAACGGAGCAGGGAAGCCGGCTGCAGAGGCGGAGCCCAGGCGCGGGCTCTCAGCTGGGGGTGGCCATAAACCGTGATCCGCGGCACAGTCGGGCCCCTGCTCCTCCAGCAGGGACCCAACAAGCGGCAGATCCGGGGAGACTCACCTTCCTCCCCCGGGAGGAGCCGCGCGGGAGTGCACCGCAGGGATCTGCTGGGTTTGGAGACTCCAGACCGGGTTGGGTGCCAGAGATAGAAACGCGCGGTCACAGGCCGGTTGAGCACGGAGTGCAGCTGCAGACTGGGGAGACGGGAGTGACTGACGGCTTTTCTCTGGGGTCTCACTGAGGAGCGGGCCCGAGTTCTTGGCTCCTCCGGGGCAGAGATTGGGGGGTCGCCATTTTCACTCTCCGCCTCCAAAGCTGTAGGGAAAGCTCGCAGGGAACAAAAGCCCCGGAGAGCAAACCCGAGCAGATTACTTAGCCGGGAGGGGGCAAGGGCGGGGCAATTCCACCTCCGGCAGAGACATTTGGAAACCACGGCAACAGGCCCCTCCCCCAGAAGATCAGCGAGAACAGCCAGCCAAGACCAAGTTTACCGATCAATGAGAACAGCAGAACTCCAGCGCTAGGGGACTACTGCACATAGAATTCACGGTTTTTTTACCATGATTCCTTAGTCTTTTAAAGTTATTTTTTTTTTTAACTGTCTTTTTGTCTTTTTATTTCTTTTTGAATTTTTCTTTTTCCCTTTTCAAACAACATCTTATCAATCCCTTTTTTTAAAAAAAAACATTATTATTTTTCATTTTTAGAGTCACATTCTATCCCTTCATAGTAGTTACCCGTATTTTTGGCTTATATAGATAAGTTGTTCTCTCTTTAAAATTTTGAGATAGTTTCTTCTAACAGATTAAAATATACCCTAAATCTCTAGAATATGGTGTTTTCTATTCCCCTGCCTGATCACATCCTCTCCCTATTTTTTTCTTTTTCTTTTTTCTTTTTTTAAATCCTCTTCTTTCTTTTTTCAAAAAAATTCTTATCAATTCCTTTTATAAAATGTTTTATAATTTCCATTTTTACAGTCATTTTCCATCCCTTCATCATATCAACCCTTATTTTTGTACATATACAAGTTTTTCTTTCTTTAAAATTTTGGGAGACACTTTCTTCTAAAGGACCAAAATACACCCCAAATCTAATGTGTGGCACTGATCTATTTACCATATAGATCATATTTGATCACATTCTGGTTTTTCTTTTGTTGTTGTTGTTTTGTTTTGTTTGTTTTTGTTTTTATCTTTATCTTTTTCTTTTTTTTCTTTTTCTTTTTTCTCTCTTTCCCCTTCTTATCCCACTGCTTCAGGTCTTTTCTGATTTGTTTAGAGTATATTTTCTGGGGACATGGTTACTCTGCTAGCATTTTGTTCTCTCATTAATCTATTCTCCTCTGTACAAAATGACAAGACGGAAAAAATCACCTCAACAAAAAGAACAAGAGGTAGTACCGATGGCCAGGGACCTACTCAATACGGACATTAGTACGATGTCAGATCTAGAGTTCAGAACCATCACTTTAAAGATACTAGCTGGGCTTGAAAAAAATATGGAAGTTATTAGAGAAACTCTTTCTGGAGAAGTAAAAGAGCTAAAATCCAACCAAGTAGAAATCAAGAAGGCTATTAATGAGGTGCAATCAAAAATGGGGGCGCTAACTGCTAGAATAAATGAGGCAGAAGAGAGAATCAGTAATATAGAAGATGAAATGATGGAAAATAAAGAAGCTGAGAAAAAAAGAGATAAACAACTACTGGATCACGAGGGCAGAATTCGAGAGATAAGCGATACCATAAGACGAAACAACATTAGAATAATTGGGATCCCAGAAGAAGAAGAAAGAGAGAGAGGGCCAGAGAGTATAATGGAGCAAATTATAGCAGAGAACTTCCCTAATTTGGGGAAAGAAACAGGCATGAAAATCCAGGAAGCACAGAGAACCCCTCTCAAAATCAATAAAAATAGGTCAACACCCCGACATCTAATAGTAAAACTTACGAGTCTCATAGACAAAGAGAAAATCCTGAAAGCAGCTCGGGAGAAGAGATATGTAACCTACAATGGTAGAAATATTAGATTGGCAACAGACCTATCCACAGAGACCTGGCAGGCCAGAAAGGACTGGCAGGATATATTCAGAGCACTAAATGAGAAAAATATGCAGCCAAGAATACTCTATCAAGCTAGGCTGTCATTGAAAATTGAAGGAGAGGTAAAAAGCTTCCAGGACAAACAAAAACTAAAGGAATTTGCAAACACAAAACCAACCCTACAGGAAATCTTGAAAGGGGTCCTCTAAGCAAAGAGATAGCCTAAAAGCAACATAGACCAGAAAGGAACACAGACAATATATGGTAACAGTCACCTTACAGGCAATACAATGGCACTAAATTCCTATCTTTCAATAGTTACCTTGAATGTAAATGGGCTCAATGCCCCAATCAAAAGACACAGGCTAACAGACTGGATTAAAAAACAAGATCCATCGATATGCTGTCTGCAAGAGACTCATTTTAGACCCAAAGACACTCCCAGATTGAAAGTGAGGGGGTGGAAAACCATTTACCAAGCTAATGGACACCAAAAGAAAGCTGGGGTGGCAATCCGTATATCAGAGAAATTAGATTTTAAACCAAAGACTGTAATAAGAGATGAGGAAGGACACCAGATCATACTTAAAGGATCTATCCAACAAGAAGATCTAACAATTATAAATATCTATGCCCCTAACATGGGAGCAGCCAATTATATAAGGCAATTAATAACAAAAGCAAAGAAACACATTGACAACAATACAATAATAGTGGGGGACTTTAACATCCCCCTCACTGAAATGGACAGATCGTCTAAGCAAAAGATCAACAAGGAAATAAAGACTTTAAATGACACACTGGACCAAATGGACTTCACAGACATATTCAGAACATTCCACCCCAAAGCAACGGAATACACATTCTTCTCTAGTGCCCATGGAACATTCTCCAGAATAGATCACATCCTAGGTCATAAATCAGGTCTCAACCAGTACCAAAAGATTGGGATCATTCCCTGCCTATTTTCAGACCACAATGCTTTGAAACTAGAACTCAATCACAAGAGGAAAGTCGCAAAGAACTCAAATACATGGAGGCTAAAGAGCATCCTACTGAAGAATGAATGGGTCAACCAGGAAATTAAAGAAGAATTAAAAAAATACATGGAAACCAATGAAAATGAAAACACAACTGTTCAAAACATTTGGGATACAGCAAAGGCAGTGGTAAGAGGAAAGTACATAGCAATACAAGCCTTTCTCAAGAAACAAGAAAGGTCTCAAATACACAACCTAACCCTACACCAAAAGGAGCTGGAGAAAGAATAGCAAATAAAGCCTAAACCCAGCAGGAGAAGAGAAATCATAAAGATCAGAGCAGAAATCAGTGAAATAGAAACCAAAAGAACAGTAGAACAGATTGATGAAACTAGGAGCTGCTTCTTTGAAAGAATTAACAAGATTAATAAACCCCTGGCCAGACTTAACAAAAAGAGAAGAGAAATGACACAAATCAACAAAATCATGAATGAAAGAGGAGAGATCACAACCAACACCAAAGTAATACAAAAAAATTATAAGAACATATTATGAACAACTCTATGCCAGTAAATTGGATAATCTGGAAGAAATGGATGCATTCCTAGAGATGTATCAACTACCAAAACTGAACCAGGAAAAAAGAGAAAACCTGAACAGACCTATAACCACTAAGGAAATTGAAGCAGTCATCCAAAATCTCCCAACAAACAAAAGCCCAGGGCCAGATGGCTTCCCAGGGGAATTCTACCAAACATTTCAAGAAGAATTAATACCTATTCTTCTGAAACTGTTCCAAAAAATAGAAATGGAAGGAAAACTTCCAAACTCATTTTATGAGGCCAGCATTACCTTGATCCCAAAACCAGACAAAGACCCCATCAAAAAGGAGAATTAC
>NW_023270992.1:0-4028 GCF_011800145.1 Mirounga leonina
GAGCCAACTTATCATGTGTCCATGGACCTGGAGACCAACAACTCAGCACTTTACTAGGCCAAGCAGGCACCTGGACAGTAGGCTCACCATGTGCTCTTGGACCTGGAGACCAACAATGCAGCTCTGCACTAGGCCAAGCGGGAACGTGGACAGCAGGGGCACCAGGTGCCTTTGGGCCCGGAGATCAACAACACAGCTCTCAATTAGGCCAAACAGGAACCTGGACAACAGGGTTAACATGTGCCCTTGGACCTGGCAACCAATAACAGAGCCCTGGGCAGGCCAAGCAGATACCTTGACAGCAGGCTCACCATGTGCCCTTGGACCAGGAGAGCAACTACCAAGCTATCTGATAGGCCAAGCTGGTGCCTGGTAAGCAGGCTCACCTTGTGCCCTTGGATATCAAGACCAACAACTCAGCTCTGGGCTCGGCCAAGCAGGCCCCTTGAGAGTGGGATCACCATGTACCCTTGGACCTGGAGACCAACAGTGCAGCTCTGTGCTAGGCCAAGCCGGCAAGTAGAGAGTGAGTTCACCATGCGACCTTGGATTTGGATTCTTCCTTTCCCCCAGAGCATAGAGCACCCAAACAATGGGCTTGCCACTTGGTCTCTCATTATGAGACCTCCAGACCTGCTCAGCCTTGCACCGATGTGTCCACTGGATCCATGGAAACCTGGGAGTCTTCAAACTGTGATTCCTCCATTCCAACCTATCACTGCGCTACAGAGACGCAGGGACACCAGCCTAACCCAAATTCCTCTGAATGGGTGCCTTTCAACTATGCAGACAAGGGGACATTGGAGTCCCTTCTCACCTTGGATTTACTTCAGTTTGATGTCTATGTGGCCTGCTATCTGTGCATTATTCATTTTGGGGGGAGTTCTCCTCCTCAGAAGAAAATGGCACCATGCTGTGGGAGATGAAATAGTCCAGTGGTTTGAAGACTTTGTATTAAAACTCAGGGCAGGAAAGGAGAAGAGGGGATGGGAGGGCATTGGGGAGACCCAGGCCTGGAGAACTATGGAGACATTGTCTGAGATCCTCCAGTTAAAGGAGAGGTGCTCCATCCTCAAGGGAGTGGTGGAGGTCTTAAAACAAGAGGCCAAGCAGTGCAGTGAGAGGCAGGCACAGCTCCATGAGGTGGAGAGGTTCTTCATCTAAATGAAAGTCTTCCTGGAAGTTTCTGCCTTACAAAGGGTGACGCCTGTGCACCCACCCAGGATAGCATAGAAGGGGAGTTGGGAAAAGTGTGGTCATCTCCAGGATTGGGGGTTGGTACAAATGCGAATATTAGTTTAATTAATAATAAAAATAGTTATTTTTAAAAAAACAATTAAAAAACGATCATTTCTGAATGAGCAATTTATGAGAACCATCCTTGGGGGATTGTAATGTGCAGCCTGGCTTGCAGTCACTACTGTCCCTTCTGAGTCATCACATTCTCCTGATGCTGGGCAGGGGTCTCCATGGCTCTGAGAAAGTGTTGGTGAATCATGCCCAGCTGACACAGCATAACCTGCCTGATCCGTCAAAACATTCAGACATACTTATTTCTGGATCTCAAGCACAGCTGTTGAGGTCAGCATCGTTCTTATTGGAAGAAAAGGAGAAGTAGTATGTCTATATCCAGGTATTACTGCATAAAGCATTTCTGGCTGAGACCTCCCAGCACATTGTTGCTAAACTTGTGGTTGGACACTGATGTTATGGCTTCAAACTGTGGCCATGACAGCAGGTGTTTCTCCGCAGCAGGTTCCTGTGTGATACAGGCTTTTGAAGAGCAAATGTTACAAGGCCAGGGAACCAGGGTGAGGGAGTCCAGAGGCATGGGACCATTCCCTGTCTCTCGGTGAGAAGGTGTGGGGTCTGGACGGTAGGCAGAGTGGTGTGAGGGGCCAGGATTGCGGGCTCTGTTGTGTCCAAAGAAACACCGCAGGAATTGGGGGAGACATGCGGGATTCACATTGGGTGCTTTAGGTGCCTGGCTGTTTGCACAGAGTAAGGCACAGTGCGAGAGAGGTGGGAATAGGTGCACCTTGCAGACTGTAGGGTCTGCTTGGGTATGAAGGAAAGGGACCCCTTCCAAGAGGCAGAACCAAGGTTCTATGATAAAGTGGACACTGGGGGTCAGAAGGGAGTAGGAAGGTGAGATTCTAGGATGGCCCATCCTGAGAAATGTTGTTCCTTCTTAGCTCCAGGGATGTGGGCTGGAAGCTCAGGTGAGTTGCAAATTCCTGTGAGCTGGGGCCCACCTGTGGCTCCTGCTGAAGTTGCATGGGAAGAGCCTAGAGCTGTGGCCCCTGGGCTGAGCTCAGTCAAGGCAGTGTGCTCATAGCAGCTGGGCATAAATGGATGGAGCCATGCAGAAGCTCCTTCTGGGGTTGGGAAGTGAACATCAGGGGGCCTTAGGAAGTGGGAGGCTTGACTTCTAAGATGGATGGTGTCTGAGCTACTTTGACAGCGCTGCTTTCAAAGTATATAATGGGCCACTCCTCGTGACCCCAGTGCAGCTCTTCCTGAGCTTTCATAAAACCGCCTTTTTGCACCAAAGAGGTCTCAAGAATTCTTTCTTGGCCATTGGATTTGACCCCTAACTTTCTTTCCTACATCAGTCCCACCTCCCAGAACTTCCCCATCCTCCCACCTTGAGAGTGGACTTCCACTTTAATTAGGTGTTTGGTGCTTGCTACATCCCTGCTGACTGCCTCGATTCAAGCACGGATCAGATCCCTGCATGAATCTTCTCCTGGAGGATCCAGGAACTGAGACCTCGCTTCACACAATGCAGACTCAGGGGTAACAGCTTCAGCTGATGCCTGAGGGCCACCAATTGGCACCTGCTGCCTCAGAATGATTGGGAGTGGGGGGCTCTCCCATCCTCTACACTGTGCAAGCATCTGGGGACAAGCACTAACTCCCCAGGCCCGGAGGGCCCCAGTGCCCAAGGTCTGCAGAAGGACTACATGCTGTGCATGTGCAGCTGGGCAGACCAGTATCGGGAGGGATCTGGAACTGGCAAGGGTCTGGGAGTCCTGATCACAGGATTCAGCTCTTGCAGGACCAAGTTTGTGCCTAATTGGAAGCTCTACTCGGCACAAGTGGGCATGGTCCCCCTGAAGGCCGAGATGGAGGAAATGGTAGTGCCCTGCCTGCATCAGCCCAGCCCCCTGGCTAGGGTCTCCTTCACTGAGAGACTTGCTTACTGGTCAGCCCAGGCCACTATCAGGCAGTCAGTCCAAACAGGGACTGGTAGTCCCCCGTTTAAAGCTGCCCTCAGGAAGATTTGGGGGGCACTGGGCACTGTCCCCTCTGGAGGCTATGCAGCTTTGGGGGACCAGCCTGAGCCTAACAGGCCCCAAGAGCCAAAGGCCAGCTAACAGAGTACACACTGCATATGTGTGGGAGACACAGGTCAGGGGAGCCTGGAATCTGAACCAGGGCATCTGTAGGGACAGGCTGAGTTCTCGTAGTGAGCTACTGGGGGACCAGGACACGGCCTAATTGCAAGTGCTAGTCTGCCCAAATGTGCCAATTCTTCCCCCTGAAGACACACCTGGACGAATCTGGACTGCCCTGTCAGGCAAGGCAGTGCAGGACGGGTTGAGATTTCCTCCAGTAAGAGACACCCAAGAGCCTTGATTATGGTCGCCCGGGACCCCCTCAGGCAGCCAGTCTAAGTGGGGAGTGACTGAGCCAGGTTGAAGCTGCTACCTCAGAAAGAGTTTTGGGGAGTGAGCTCTGTCCACCCCGGGAACGCTGCCGGTTCAGGGGACCCGACTAAGCCCAGCGGGCCTGGTGAACCGGGGCAGCCCAACACTGCTGGCCGACAGTGTAGACACTCCTGGCTCACACTACTTGTCTCTCCTGGTTGAGCACCCCATATCCTCTCCTGTCTTTACCTGCTAGACCTAACCGGCTATCACCTGCATGCCTCCACACCGATTGTCTGCATCATATTATGCATACATCTTGGATTTCTTTCCTGTCCTTCCCTTTCCTTTGCTTCCCCTCCCTCCCTCCCTCCC
>NW_023270992.1:4128-12283 GCF_011800145.1 Mirounga leonina
TCTCTCTTTCTCCCTCCCTTCTCTCTCTCCTACCTCCCACCCACGACCCTCCCTCCCGTCCTTCCTCTCTTCCTTCTTCTTTCCTCCTTTCTTTCTTTCATTCTTTTTTTCTTCTTTCTTTTCTCTCTTTCTCCCTCCCTTCTCTCTCTCCTACCTCCCACACACGCCCCTCCCTCCCGTCCTTCCTCTTTCTTTCCTTTCTTTCCTTCGTTCTTCCCTTCTTTCCTTTCTCTCTCTCTCTTTCTCCCTCCCTTCTCTCTCTCCTACCTCCCACCCACGACCCTCCCTCCCGTCCTTCCTCTCTTCCTTCTTCTTTCCTCCTTTCTTTCTTTCATTCTTTCTTTCTTCTTTCTTTCTCTCTCTTTCTCCCTCCCTTCTCTCTCTCCTACCTCCCACCCACGCCCCTTCCTTCCTTCCTTCCTTCCTTCCTTCCATCCTTCCTTCCTTCCTTCCTTCCTCCCTTCCTTCGTTCCTTCCTTCCTTCCTTCCATTTGTTTATGCTAACTGGGACACATTAATTTGTCCAAAGCTTTTATCCCCTTGCTTGGCACAGTATCCAAATAAGCTGTGGCCCTAAGGGTAGTTTTTCTAAGTATGTCACAGCCACACCTTTCAGGTGGTGAAATTCATGCAGCTCACGACTGAAACCAGTTCCTGGCGGTTAGCAGATGCTGTCGGACATTGCTAACCATGCTGGAGAAGGTCATCCTTGGACAGCTGCGCCACTGTGGATGAGAGAGAGGGGGAATAGTGGCCTTCCTCCCTCTCAAGGATGTGCCTGGAGGCGTGGATTGGATAGGAGAACGCCTGCCTCCCTTCTGTCACCCGCTCTGTCCACGTGCCCTGCACCCACCAGAAGTGGGATTGTCTGTTTGCCAGAGTTGCAGTGGCCTGAAAATAGTCCTTTCATTTTCGGGGGAATGGACCACATTCTGGAGAAAAGGGAGCTTTTAATACGTTCTGCAGCTGCGCTTAAGCACTACTCACTGGGGTCTCTCTTTATACGTCAAGTAAAAGGATCCCTCCCCGCAGTATGCAATGAGACAGAGGTCCTGTCTGCACAACAGCTTTGTGTCCTTACACAGAATTACATCCACGTGGGGAGCACGGTGCCTCAGCAGGAAGTCCAGAGCAGCACGCTGACCACTCAGACAGTCCTTCCGCTGCCTACCTCTGGGGCCTCCCCCTGGCCTCCTGGATGACAGGGGCCACTGCTGCCCCACCTCTGCCCCGTGCACCAGTTGCCCAGGTGCGAAAGCAAAGGCAACCTCACGAGTCTGGAGCCGCATTGGGCCGGCAGCTCCCTTTCCCCTACTAGTGGTACCCGGCATAGCCGGAGCTCTGCTTGTTGTAGAGCTAAAGACAATCAGCTCAAGGCCGTCTGGGTTGGTTAGACTGCCACTGCCCGGCGTGAACGTGGGGCCTTGCGTTTCTGAATACGAAGGCAGTGATTGTGTTCGGAGGGTGCCGACCGGGTTCATGGTATTACAAGGAAGGGAAAGCTGTGTTGGACGATGGGAGACCCAGGGATTTAGAGTATAGGGCGTCTTTACACTGTTGGCCCCAATTCTATTGAGCAAGTTCCCTTCGATTCCTTATAGACAAGAAAAGTCACCTGCCTTTCTCATGTGGATTATAGCCTTATACTTCTCTTGGTTGAACTACTCGACAGAAGTCCCACTAGTAAGGGGGACTGGTTGGCTCAGTCTGTAGAGCATGTGACTCTTGATCTTGGGGTCCTGAGTTCAGCCCCATGTTAGGTGTAGAGTTTCCTTTAAAAAAAAAAAAAAAGAGAGAGAGAAATTTTACTTAATACCTTAGAAAAAGGGTGGTGGACCTGAGTGGCTTAGTTGGTTAAGTGTCTGACTCTTGATCTCACCTCAGGTTTGATCTCAAGGTTGTGAGTTCAAACCCTGCTTTGGGCATGCAGCCTACCAAAAAAATAGTTTACTTAAAAAAAGAATTACTTCTCTTTTTTCACTCTATATTCAGTTTCTTATGTTTTCGATTTTCCCTGCTATTATACATGCTTACTGACATAGTTTTTATGAGTCTATGATAGTCCATTTAGAGGTTTGCACTATGTGAACTATTCCTCACATCCTATGTGAGAACTTGGTGGACCCAGGTCTTCTGGGGTCCTTGGTCTGTGTTCTCATCTCATTATGTCTTTTTCTCTTGTCTCTACTAAGGAAATCGTAGGAAACAGAAATTTGCACCTACCCTAGGGCTATGGTTCTGAGGAGCAGGTGAGAAACCTGTGTTTCTCTCTAGCATGCTCCTCCTCAGGGTAACACATTTGCTGGCCAGCTCTCATCTCTTCTCAGTCTCTCATTTCCTGCCCCTCCCCATGGCCACCTGTGATTGTCAGTCTCTGACCTTTCTTTGCCCAAATGGTGGTTGCTAAGGGCTCCCTCAGAGCACCGTCAGCACGTAAACAGAAAGAGAAGGAAGGTCTCCCATGAAATCCAAAAGGCTGGGTGCTTCTTCAGAAGGAAGATGTACAACCCATCACCTGGCCCATCCCCCAGGGAGGCAGGAGGTATTTGGGGGGATGGGAGAGCAAACCAAGGCTGCCCTTTTCCATGTGCTATCCCAGGCCTTGGACCACAGAGTTTTCTCTGTGCCCCTCCGTGTTGCTTTGTGCACATATCAGTAGCCTCGGCAATGGTGATGCCCACTGGCTGTGCTTACCAGACCTCGCTCCTCTGGGAGACTTCTGAGCCAAGTGACCTGCCAGGGCGACCTCCTAATGACCATTTTCATCTACAGAGTGAGCTCTGCTGCAGAAGCTGTGTGGCTAACAGGAGAATGGGTGTCCCGGGGTAGCAGAGAAGTTTTGCTCATGGATCATTGCCATGGGCCTTCTACTTCCTTTCAGTTACTGCTTCCGATTGTCCAATCAAGTTCAGCTCTGTTGGGGTAAGAAAGAGAATTCACTTCAATCTATGAGGAAGGTTATAGTCAAAATAGCGACTCGGGTGCGTGGCTGCCCAGGCACTCGATAATTTAAAACCAACAGGTGATGCAGGCAATTCTCCCCTAAGCCACTCACCAGCTCAGTATTTCTGTGTGTCTGCTGTCTTTTGTGGCTAGGATATTTTTCAGTATGTTTACCAAATCTCCTTTCTTAAGAGATGGCCCATCTTGACAGTTGTCTAGTCTGCTTTCATCAGTGATGATTTAATGTGGCTCTAAGCTTGTATTGTTGACTTTGCTGGTCATAGACCTCCCTTCAGAAGCAGTACCTCAGGGCAAAAGGTTTGTTCCCAGTGGGCTGCAGGGTTCCACCTGGCAGTTTGCCTCCACAGGGCAATCCAGAGACAGAATCACAGATGCAGTTGTGTCTTCATCTCATGAAGTTTGTGAAAGTCAGGGTGAGTTTCCATGACCCATCTGGTATCCACAGTAGACCAGCCTAGTAAAATGAACAAATAACCCACTCTGCCTCTCTGCAGAGCTTCACAATCTTACTAATCTCTCCCATCCCTCCAAGGATGTTGCATGGCCTCTGATTTAGTCTGAGGAAGGGCATGGTCCCAAAGGCCTCTCTTTGGTCTCCTCTTTCCTAATAAACATCAGACCAAGGTTCAGAAACCAAAGTGGGAATTCCACCAGTGCTAATATGAGTATTTCCATTCCACATTCTTGACCTGGGGAAATGAGCACAGGATGACTCTCTGGTCTCAGTGAACAAACTGTTAAATGTAGGACAAGGCTTCTTCTATTTCCACACCTTCCAAAGCCCCTACTCAAACTGTTGGGCAGGTCATGTAACAGTTCTGGTCTTTGAGCATCAACCTATCTTCGGAATCATTCTATAAAAGTTCCCAGAAAAGGTAGTGTTTCCCTTTTTTCCAGAGTTGGTCCCACCAGTGAATATCTGTGTCTTGGGGGGCATTTGGGGAAATTTGGGTGTGGGAGATGAGATGCATGGCACACATGTAGAAGATGGTAGGGTCATTTCCCAAAGGGCTGCAGTCTCTCCCTCACTCTAGGGGCTCAGAGGCCCACACAGGCTTAGGGCTCATAGCTGGGGAAGAGATCATGACTCTTCACTATAGTAACTACTCAATCTAGATATTTATTTTTTCTGCCACATTGCCCAACAATTTCAATCTGGACAGACCTGATCAACTGTCCAACAGCACACACCCTTGAGGTTCCCGTCCTCTGGTTACCATTCTGCCTCCGTGGCTCCTGGGTGACTGCACACATCTTGACTCTGCTGGTTGAAGCATCCTCTCCTGCCACTCCTCACCTCCCATCTTCTCCTGCAGTGTAGGACAGCTCCCCCAGAGCTCCTCGAGGACACTGGTACCTCCCGTACCCATGCCTCTGTAAGTGTGTTGATGAAGGTAGTGCATGGATGGCTGTGTCTTTCAGCAAGCATGATTAGGGATGGCTGAGCACACGGCACATCACAGAACCATTTCAACATGCCTGATTCTTATGCTTCCTGACTTCTTCCTCCCTTCCTCAATGGTATACCCAAGGAAATCCCAACATTTGGCCCTTATTGACCCAATATAGCGTCCAGAATATCAACACCATATGCAAGTGGTCAGGGTCGTCCTTTAAATACCAACTCTTAACTGAGCATATTCCTATCAATGAATTCAGTCCAATCCATATCTTTATTTTGTCCGTTTGGTCTACCACTCTCACAACATATTCCAGCCCTACCACTCAGGCTTTGGCCAACAAAGAAGGGCTAGGTTCTCTAAGCTGTCAGTGTATCGTCTCTCCTTCAGGAAAGGCCTTGGAACTTTCTAAATGGCTAATTTTCAAAATTTGTTCTTTTCTTTTCTTTTTTTCTTTTTTTTTTTTTTGAGAGAGATAGAGAGTGACCATGAGCGGGGGCATGGGGGAAGGGTGGGGTGGGCGAGAATCCCAAGTAGGCTCCATGCTCAGCATGGAACCCAATGCAAGGCTCAATCTCGCAAGCCTAAGTTCATGATATGAGCCAAAATCAAGAGTCAGACACTCAACCAACTGAGCCACTCAGTCGCCCACAAAATTTATCTTTAGATCAACTTCTATTATGAGCTCCTATCAATACAGAGCAATGAAGTCAAGCAATTCTTTCATCCTATAGAAAAACTTCTCCCTGAGGAAAGAGTGACTCTGCAGGGACCAACAGAAATTACACATCAAGCTAATCATGGACTATAAAACAAGGGGGAAAATCATTTTAGGGTGATGGATACATGTACATCACCTTCATTACAGTGATTGTTTTACTGGTATATACATATATCAAGAGTCTTGAAATTATACACTTAGTTCTATGGAAGTTTCGGTTACATAATTATACTTCAAAAGGCTATAAAAATATCCAAAGACTCACACACCTAGGAAGGTAAATACTCTGTACTTACCGATCTGAAATAGTTACGGAAATTGACAACTCATCTCAAAAAATCCAACCACATCATAATGAGGAATTCTGGTAGGTCAGAAGAATGGAAGGGAATAGAATAAATTCACTAAGGTACTTGAACTATAGGAAGCTAGAAGGTAATATATTGATGTCCTATATGCTCTCCAATTTCCCTCTTGACATACACTTTCCTTCTTAAAAATTGTATCTATTTCTTTGAGAGAAAGAGAGCGGGGGCACACACAGAGGCAGGGGCGAGAGGGGCAGAGGGAGAGGCAGAAACAGACTCCCTGCTGAGCCCGATGTGGGGCTCCATTCCAGCACCCTGAGGTCATGACCTGACCTGAAGGCAGCCGCCCAACTGACTGAGCCAACCAGGTGCCCTAATATTCCCTTTTTTTGTTAGTTTCTACCTTCTTACCTATTTTATCCACTTCTTGCCCCTCACCTTGGCAAATCATGTATATGTTCTCTGTATCTATGAGTGAGAGTTACTGTGTTTTTTGTTTTCTGGTTTGCTTTAGATTCCACATATATGTGAACTCGTGGTATTTGTCTTTCTCTTTCTGATTTATTTCACTTAGTACGTCCCCTTGGCTGTTATGAATTATGTGGCAATGAATGCAGGTGCGCACGTATCTTTATGAGTTAGCGATTTCAGTTTCCTTGATTTTAACACCTAGGAGGGGAATTGTTGGATGATATGGTTATCCTATTTTGAAATTAGTTTCCCTGAAGTAATCTGTATCCCCAACGTGAGTCTCGAACTCACGACCCGCAATCAAGAGTGACACACTCTTCTGACTGAGCCAGCCAGGAGCCCCTCACATTGAATTTTTTGAGAAAACTTGATACCATTTTCCATAGTGGCTGCACCCATGGACAATCCCAACAACAGAGCTTTCCTCCACATTTTGGTTGACCCGTGTTATTTCTGGTCTTTTTACCACTAGCATTTCTGACGGGTGTCAGGTGCTATCTCTTTGGGTTTTGATTTGCATTTCCCTGGTGACACATGGTGTTGAACCTCTCTTTATGTATTTCTTCGCCATCTGCGTGTTTTCTTTGGAAAAATGTCTATTCTGAACTCTGCCAATTTTGTAACTTCTATTTGTTTTTGTGTTATTGAGTTGTATGAGTCTCTAATAATTTGGATATTAAGCCTTTATCAGTTAGGCAGTTTGCAAATATTTTCTCCCATTCAGTATGTTGTCTTTTCACTGCGTTGATAATCGGTGACCCTCACCAGTGTCTGCAGTTGGCCCTGCCTGTTCTTCTAGGTCACAGTGCCCTACATACTGAAAGGAGATCCCAACTACAAAACACATTCTTCTTTAGCCTGGCCATACCCCACATCCAGGTCAGAGCACCTCGAAAACCTGTTACCTGCTGCTCTACCTGGCCAAGAATCAGCCCCTCCCCTCACCCCTATGGGCACGGCTGCAACCCTCTCACGACCTTCAACACCCCTCAAAAGGCCCAGCCTGACAGAAACTCGGGGCTCACATGTCTCTTGGTGTCTGGCCCCTCTCTTCCCGGGGAGAGTGAACCCACTCTGTCCTGCTTGTGGCTCTACTCTTTGTGCAATTCCTTTTTTTAAATTTATTCTTATTTATTTTTAATTTTTTAAAAAAATATTTTATTTTTTTATTTGACAGAGAGTGAGATAGTGAGAGCAGGAACACAAGCAGGGTGAGTGGGAGAGGGGGAAAGGAGGCTTCCCGCTGACCAGGGAGCCCGAAGCGGGGCTCCATCCCAGGACCCTGGGATCATGACCTGAGCCGAAGGCAGACACTTAATGACTCAGCCACCCAGGTGCCCCTCTTTGTGCAATTCTTTGCCGCCCGCCGCCCCGGCCACCCTGACCCTAACATCAGAATACATTACATCTTCCAAAATTAGAGAAAAATGATACTGGTCGTTAAGTCTGTTTAGAGTTTATTCTTTTCTCTTAATCCCCACTTGATCCCTACGGGGGTCTTCATGACTTCCTGCATAAGCATCCAAGAGCTTCCCCAGGGTCTGGCCTTTCTATGCCATAGTTCCTCCTGCATCACCTGGCTCCACCCACGGCTCCTCCTCCTGCCCTCCACCCCTCCTAAGGACCCTGGTGGTCCTGCTTGTCATTCCCACAAGACCTCCCTCCCTCTGGCAGGCAGTGCTCTCAACACTGCCCCCCAGAGCCCACGTCCTGTAACTTTGCCCTGTAACTGCCCCGTGGGGGTAAATCAATACTTGCTGCTCTAGAAAGCCCTGCCTTACCTGCAGAACTGGGGCAGTGACTCTCCACCCAGTCTTTTCCACTGTGCCCACGCAGAAGCCCTGAGCCCCCAGCAGGGGTCCGCAGCACCCTGTCCTGGTTGCGAGGGGTAGCTCAGCTTTCACCGCCTGGGCCAAGGCTGTGAGGCACACTGTCCAAGCCCTCAACTCTTGAAACTTCAATTTTCTCACCTACAAAATGGAGAAATCAATGTCTGTGTCATAAGAATGGATGCCACTAAAATAGAACAATCTGTGTGACTCAGTGAGAATAGTATGCCTGGTCCACATTAAACAATAAAATAAAGCAACTTGAATCAAACCAGAGTGTAGATCAGATGAGCCTGGGTTCAAGCCTCCACACAGCCAATAGTCACACATCCGCAGGCCAGTTTCTGAACTTCGCACGTCTCAATTTCCTCACTGAAAAATGGGTGGAGGTGTGATAATCCACTTATTCCTCTATTCATAAGAACACCACCAGATTGTGTGGTACCATACATCAGGCCCTGG
>NW_023270993.1:0-13115 GCF_011800145.1 Mirounga leonina
CATCTGAGGACTCAAGACTGTGGGTCTGTGGCTTGGAGGGATTCTGAGCAGCTGGTGGGATTCTGAGCGCTGGTGGGATGGGAGGGCTGCAAGGCCCAGAGGCAGGTTTCCAGGAAGCTGTCTGGGGTCCCCGGCATCCTGCCGTTTTTGAATCAAAGCCCTGAGATCTTTAAAATGCCAGCAACGTTATAGCATGGGCCAGAAAAGCAAATGTCCCTGTGCACCCAACACCACCTAAACTATTGGCCATTTCTTGTCACTTGAGTTGAGTAGAAAGGATTGGGAGTCAGGGCTTGAGGGGGGTCCTGGGTCAGACTTTGTGTTTGGGGGACAAAGGTCATCCGGACAAGCTTGTGCTGAGGCTGAGGAGGGGTTCTGTGTGGAGACCCCAGCTGCAGGCACTGCTGTCCAATGATGCCCCCTCAGCCCGACCCAGTGCACCTGCTGCTGGGGGAGAGCCTGCCCCCTCCTCTCTGCCTGAGGGCTCTCTCCTGCACGAGGTGTGCCCCCTCCCCTGCCAGTCACTGCCAGCCTGCAGCCTGGGAGGGTGGGAGGGTGGCTACCCCGAGTTCCTGCAGCTGCTGGGGGAGCGCCTGCCCCCTCCTCTCTGCCTGAGGGCTCTCTCTCACACCAGGTGCCTCCTCTCCTGCCAGCCACTGCCAGGCTGCAGCCTGCAAAAGTGGCTATCCCGAGTTCCTCCAGCTGCTGGGGGAGCGCCTGCCCCCTCCTCTCTGCCTGAGGGCTGTATCCTGCACCAGGTGCCTCCTCCCCTGCCAGTCACTGCCAGCCTGCAGCATGGGAGGGTGGATACCCTGAAAACCTCCAGCCCTGTGGACAGAGTCAGTGCAATGTGGTCTCCCAGCAGGTCTGAGCACCAGGCCCCCACATTGCTCACTCTCGTCCTATGGGCTCAATGTGCCACATCCTCCCTCAGGCTCCCTGGGTCCGAGTCCTCCTCTGCTCGTGTACCATCCTTGGCCCAGGCTCCACACGCTGGAACTGGGAGCGGGTCGTCTGGACGTTCTGGACTCTCGCTTCTGTTCCCGTGACACGGGCACAGGACGGCCTCACAGACTGCTCAGAGGAGACTCAGCACAGGACGATGCAGGTCGCTGTAAGGGGAGATGCCAAGTGACCCCAGAGGGAGCGCACAGGCCTTGCAGAAGGCGCTGGGCTCATGGGGCTCAGTGTGGGATGCGGGCGCCCAGCCAAGGGGCATGGGGAATCCTGGTGAGGGCGGCCCTGGCAAGTGGGGGAGGGGGAAGCCACAGAAGGGTCTCAGAAGAGGCAGGAGACAAGGAAGAGGACAGGACAGAGCTTCCCAAGGAGGTCGATGGAAGGATCAAAGGATCACAGAGACCCTTGGGGAAACTCGGAGGCCCTGCAGATGTTGGCTGAGATGCTGTCATTTGGTCAGAAAAATTGTGTCACAACTCCCCAGTTGACACTGGATGATTTACTCTTTGTTGGTTCTAGGAATCAGTGCATACCTGCCATTAGAACTCACATGGCATGAAGTCTAGGACATACTTACTTTTCATCACTTTTCAGGACGAGATTTTTCTAGAGGAGGTGCTAAACACGGGTCTCTCCATTCTTTTCTTTGTGCGACTGGCCTGTTTCCAGGAGCAGATTCCTAGTGCTCATCGCCAGAGCTAGCCGTGAGGACTGCCCCCCATCACCTCCCACAGTGGACGTGACCATGTGGGTTGGGGGGTGCTCACTGATGAAGCCCCAGTGCTCAGTACCCAGCAGGGACCCCAGATCCTGTGCTGAATGAGGGAGGATGGGAGTGAGGGAAAGAGAGAGGGAGGGACGATGGGAGAGAAGGAGGGGAGAGTGGGAGAAGGGAAGGGAGGATGGGAGGGAGGCAGGGTGGGGAGAGGGAGGGGAGAGAGGCAGGAGGAAAGGGAGGATGGAGGGGTAGAGGGGAGGGAGGGAGGCAAGGAGGATGGGAGGGAGGCAGAGAGGCAGGGAGGGAGGGAGTGGGGGAGGGAAGGGAGGAGTGGAGGGGAAGGAGAGAGAGGGGGGAATGAATGAGTGAATAAATGACGTAGGGAGGGAGGGAGTGAAACCACAGAAGCTGGATCTGTACCTCAGGAGCCATTATTTGGGGTGAGGTCCGAGGGCATCACAGCCTGGGTCCTGGATGGTGGCTCAGGGCACGTCCATCTGTCCTCCCAGTGCTGACCTTCCTTCTCCTTGGACACGGTGTCATCCTGGATCCTCTCCACCTCCTCCTCAAACAATTCTCAATGTTCCCAGGAACAGGGTGGCAGGAGGGAGTCTCAGGAGGGGCTTCCCGGATCCTGTGCCCCGAATGACAATGTGACAGTGGCTACAGGACATTCTATCATGAGGACTGGGACCATGGATCCCATCCATCTCCTTGGGCATTAGCGTTGTTCCATTCCCTGCTCTCTCCACCACCGCTGTGATGAACACTCCTGAAAGCAGATCTGTGAAAAACCGAGCCAGAGTTTCCGGGGGTGAGTCCGAGGCCGAGCATGCCAGGTGATGGGTGCACCTGCAGCCTGGGGTGGGTGATGCTCACTGTTCTCCCAGACAGGGGTGCCCGTCACCCTTTCCTCCAGGGGACCTGCATTGGACCTCCGCTTCCTCACGTTCTCCCCAGACCAGACACCTGCCAGTCTGAGGGTGACCAGCGCTGCCTCCATATGGTTTCCTTTGCCGGAGTCCTTCCCCAGGAGCTCCACATCTCTGACACATATTCCCTGCGTGCCTATCCTCCCCCTTGGACTGGCATGTGTTTGGTCTCCATCCCTGTGGAACCCAGTGACTTGGAGCATGGTTTGGACCAGAGTCAGGTGAAACCTTTCTCTGGCCTTGGGTTGTGAGCAATGCTTTTGCCCTTTGTGGTGTGTCTTCCAGCTTTCTGCATTTCCCTGGTTTCTGTGCCACAGGAGTAACCAGCCGTTTCCTGTCTGGGGTCAGGCTGTGGTGTCCCAGCAGGAACAGGGGTCTTGGCCCCGAGATTGTGCCCATAATTCCTAAAGCGGCCTCTCTGATTACATCTGATCTGTAATCCATCGGTGATTTCAATATCGAATAAGGGAAATTTTATGACAAATAAACACAGAAGAAAACAAGTCCCCTTTGAAAATAGGTGGGCAGGGCGCCTGGGTGGCTCAGTTGGTTAAGCGACTGCCTTCGGTTCCGGTCATGATCCTGGAGTCCCTGGATCGAGTCCCGCATCAGGCTCCCTGCTCGGCAGGGAGTCTGCTTCTCCCTCTGACCCTCCTCCCTCTCATGCTCTCTGTCTCTCATTCTCTCTGTCTCAAATAAATAAATAAAATCTTAAAAAAAAAAAAAAAAAGAAAATAGGTGGGCAGACACAAAGGCACCTATTGCGTGATTCCACATACAGAAACATCAGGAATAGGTAAAGAAACAGAGAGAGAAAGCAGCTTAGGGGTTTTGATGGTGTGGGCTGGGGGAGAAATGGGCAGGGAGGGCTTCTGGTTCGGGGACTCCTTTGGGGAATGAGATATTCTGCAGCAATGTTCTATGGTGTGGTGGCACAGCGTTGGGAATGTACTTAATGCTCATGACGTACTCAAATGAAAACAGGTAATTTTATTTAAAACAAATCATAAACAGTATATAGGACATGGAAGGATAAAATAAGAGTTAATATGTACCAGAGAGAAAGAACATAGGGGGAGGGGATGAAACAATCTGGCGGGGCGTCGGGGTCCGGCGATGGACCTAAGGGTAATTGTACAAGGAGCTCTCCCCGCAGGGCTGTGGGCTCTGGATGTGGCTCTGGGAGCCCTACGGGAGCAGGAGCAGGAGCAGAGGTTGGGATAGGGGCAGGGCCTGGGGCAGGGCCAGGTGTAAGAGCAGGGCTAGGGGCAGGGACAGGTGTAAGAGCAAGGCCAGGGGCAGGGGCAAGGGGAGGGACGGGGTCAGCAGTCATGGCAGATGCAGGATCCAGGGCAGGACCTGGGTAAGGAGCAGGAACAGGAGCTCCGGCAGGCGCAGGGGCAGGGGCAGCAGCAGGAGAAGGAGCAGGAACAGGAGCTCAGGCAGGGGCAGGGAAGGGGCAGCAGGTCTGGCAGGGGAAGGGGCAGGAGCAGGGGCAGGGACAAGAACAGGAGCCCAGGAAGGGGCAGGGGAAGGCGCAGCGCGTCTGGCAGGGGAAGGGGCAGAAGCAGGAGCAGGAAAAGGAGCAGGAACAGGAGCTCAGGCAGGGGCAGGGGAAGGGGCAGAAGCAGGGGCAGGAACAGGAGCTCAGGCAGGGGCAGGGGCAGGGGAAGGGGCAGCAGGTCTTGCAGGGGAAGGGGCAGAAGCAGGAACAGGAAAAGGAGCAGGAACGGGAGCCCAGGCAGGGGCAGGGGAAGGGGCAGCGGAGTCTGGCAGGGGCAGGGAGAGGAGCAGGAGAAGGAGCAGGAACCGGAGCTCAGGCAGGGGAAGGGGCAGTGGCTCTGGCAGGGGCAGGGGAAGGGGTAGGAGGAGGATCAGGAGCTGGGTTGGAGTAGTGGCAGGTGCAGGATCCAGGGCAGGAGCTGGGTCAGGTGCAGGAATAGTAGCAGGAGCTGGGTCAGGGGCAGGTGCCAGTTCTTCCTGGTCCGCGTCAGGCTGTCCGTGTGTGGGTGCCGGGTCACCTGGGTCTCCTCCTGAAGTCGCTGCAGTCACCACCCCTCCCTCCTGAGCTGCCGATGGAGTTGGAACCGGCTCTAGCTCCTCAGGTGGTGGAGCAGCTGTGAGAGGAGAAAAGCTCACCCCGAGCCTGCTCTCCGTGGAGACAGAACCCAGCCCAGGGCCTCCCAGAAAAGCCGCAGCCAGGAAGGAGCCCTCCCCGGGGTGTCTCCCCGACTGCAGTCCACCCGCTGGATGCTCTGCGCCCAGTCTTTGCTCCAGGCCCCACACCAGGCTCTGGGGGCTCGTCCCTGTGGGGCCAGCACCGACCCATCCCCACACACCACAAACACCCAGCCCCAGCCTTCTCACTCTCGGGCTCGGTCTCCGTGGGCTCCGGCTCCTGGACCACTGTCCGGTGACCAACCACCTGGGACAGTGGTCTGGGGGGTGTTGGAGGTCTTGCCCGGCAATCCCCAGCACTTGATTTTGGGGATGCCTGTGGGGTCAACCCCTCCGTCAGGGAGGAGGGCATGTCCGCCAGCCGCCTCGGGAGGTCGTCCGTGGCCTTCTGCAAAGACAGGGACGGGTAGCCGGCGGGAGGCATCACAGCCCTGCCCGGCCATTCTCACTGTCCTCCTGCCCAGTCCCCCTGCTGCTCCCAGATCAGACACAGACCTGTGAGTGCACAGCCCTGCACCCGGGATGCACTGACCCATCCCTGCAGGGCTATCGGGATAAACCTTGGGTAGAAGGGGCAGCGCCCGCAAACCCCATCCCACACGGCCAGCCTTGACCTTGAACATGACCTGCCCACTGGGCATCTGACCCCTCATCAGCCTGTTCCTGCTCAGGGTGGCCCCACCCTGCATGACCCCTCTTTACACACACACACACACACACACACACACACACGGAGGGGAGGGGACCTGGGGCTGCACAGGTCAGATCAGAGCGTGTGGGGCTGGGTGGCCGGCTCTGGACCTCCTGGTGTCACCTTTCTGTCCTTCCGGCCAAAAGGCCAGAGGCGGTGGGGAGCCCTGATCGGACATCCCCAGCAGGGGCCAGCGTTTGCAGGGCGGGCTTTCTTCAGCCTGCAGCATCCAGACTTAGGGAGGCAACAAGCCCACATGTTCATGGTTGGATGATCTCCAACGAAATGAGCTGGGCAGGGGTCTGTCTTTGGAATGTGGGTGCCTTGTTACCTGGGTTCCAAATTCTGTTGGACTCTGTTGTCAGGGAAGTGAGGTCACCCCTGCCTGGGGTCCCCTTACCCAACTTCCTCCTCACACAAGAGCCCCGCCCCCGAGGGCCCCCTCCCCCAGCTGCTCAATGCTCCCCCTCCCCCCATGCCCCATCCATACAGTGACTCCCTCACAGCCCCCCCACAGCCTTCCCAAGGCCTGGGTGCAGCCGGTGTCCCCACTGTGATGACACAGAGCTGGCTTCAGACTGGGCTCCTGTGCGTGCCCAGGGCTGTGACCCTGGACAGACCCTGTGCCTCTCAGGGCCTCCCCAGTCTCCCCATCTGCACAGTGGGGTGTTCTGGCTTCTACTCCTACGGACGCCATCAGGGGTAGGACCTCTACATACATTCTGGACCTGCTATCCCAGAAGGGTGGGGCACACTTGGCAATGCAAGGATGAGCCAGGGGCTGGGCGGGACATGGAGCACAGCTCAGAGGGGCCTGGGTCTGCTCTGGGGTCTGGGCAAAGCCACCCCCTTCTTGCCTGTTCCCAGCCCCTGTGGGAAGGTTGCAATGAACGGATTCCGACCTTGTCCCCTGGTGACGCACACTTCCAGGGTCTCCCATTAGGTTTAGGCTCAGGCCCCGGGGCCTCGTCTGCGCCCATGTGCTGGGCAGTCCCCACAGTGGTTCCCGGGCATTCCCGCATCCTGCTCACACATCCCTGTGGAATCCCCTCCCCTCCGGGGTGGATGGCCTGTGTGTCCGCGCTCTCAGGAAGACAATGGGGCCAAATGCTGGGATGTCATTTCCAAGCAAATGGAGGAAAGTCTGTGACTTCTTCTGGTTCCCACTGTCGTGTGTTCATTCTCCATCTCCTTATCTGTTTCTGTCTCTGTCTCTGTGTCTCTCACAGGAGCAGGATCTGTGGACTCCAGGGGTGATGTGAGAAACCTCAGAAGCCTCCCTTGTCCGTGTTTCCCTCTTCTGTCCCTGTGCTCCATTCCTTCCTAAGGCCTTGTCACCTGGACCAGAGCAGTGAATCTGGAACCTCTTCCAAATGGAGACTCGGAGGCTGCAACAAGGAGGGTCTTGGTCTTGGTCCCCAGACTAGTGGTCAGTGCTCTGCCACGTTCTGCGTACCCAGGTCCTCAGCCCCCCAAGTCCCCAGTCTGTCCCCTGCTCCGAAGGACCTCGAGGGAGTACAAAGTATTTTCCCAGGACTGGGAGCACAGGGGGTCGGGGATGGAGGTCCAAGGCCAACAGGCTCTCCCACAAGCCTGTGGGACCCTAGGGAACTGCATCTCTACAGCCCAAGTGACAGAAGAGTAAGCTGAGGCCTTTGTGCTGGAGCCCCTCTGGACCTGGTGGTGGGTATCTCTTCCTGCTTCCAAGTGCCCAGGCTGGTGATGGACACCCGAACCCAGACCCTGTCCTCTCCCAGTGCCCTGGAAACCCCATGGGCCCCCTGGGGAACCGTGACCCTCAGCCTGGCCTGTCTCCCCTCCCCATGCTATGGATCTGGGTACTTGCCAGGAGTCCAGATGCCCTGCCCCATGGCCCAGCTGTCTGCAACCTGTTTCTTCTTTCCCCCCTGTCACCCACCTCGCTCCCAGGGTGTCCTCACCTTCTGACCCCCAGCTGGGCAGTCAGAGTGGTGTGTGTGTGTGTGGGTGTGTGTGGGGGGGTGGGTGTGCAGGTGCACGTGCCTCTACGTGCCTGGGGTTGCCAAGGTCATGTCCCCACATGGGACAGGGTGGGTAGATCTTCCCGAGGATCTGAGGGACTGTCACCCCCAAAGCAAACCTCATGGGAGGTTTGGGAATGGCCTAGGACTGGAGAGCAGCTCCTTGGACTCTGCACCCCTCAGTTGTCCTGGGCCAGTCCCTGCCTCTCTTGAACCAGCTTCCCAACTGTCCCTGAGGGTCGGACATGGAAAGGCTTGAACGTGGCTGCTCCTCCAGGGGTAGATGGGGGACAGGTGCACCAGGCACGCAGGCCTCCCCACCGAGAGGGCCAGCCAGGTGTGTCATGGCCAGGTGTGCACAGACGACCTGCCCACACCTCCTGTACTATGACTCAGCCCTGCGGCAGATGTGCAGAAGACCCATGGCTCCGCAAGTGACCGGTCCCCCGCGTTCCCTCACCAAATTGGAGACAAGGGCTCTTCGTCCTAGGGCCCGTCATCCTTCAGACAATGAGAGCAGAGGGATCCGTATGTAGAGGAGGCCGGCAGGGCGTCCCACGGAACGTCGTGTGCCCATCTCTGCTTTGTCGTCTAGGCTTAGCGGCGGACCCCCACCTAGAAAGAGGCCCGCGGGGCAGGGACATTTGTCTGCCCTGTTCCCTGAAGTATGGAAAATGTCTAGAAGGGGCTTCCTGTCCATGTGTGGAGTCGATGAAGCCCAGCCGCATCTTTCAGATGTCTGAGTTTCTCTGGGGCCCCTCTACCACCCCCCAGGGATCCCTGCTCTGGCTCCACCCAGGATGGGAGCCCCAGAGGGAATCTGAAACCTCCTCACAGCCAGGAATGCGGCTTTGCCCAGGACACAGGACACCGAGGCTTGGGGCAGAGAGCTCCTTCACGGTGGAGAGGAACGGCCTCAGCCCCAGGCCACCCTCCCCGTGGGCCGGCCACAGGGTCGGGGAGCGGTCCCAACAGGCCCGACGGCAAACCCGTGTGTGGGGCCTGGCCTCGTGGCACGCAGAGTCCCCAGGAGACACCTGCAGTTCGGAGAGGGGACGTGCCAGGCCCGAGACACACAGCCCGCAGGTGAGGGGGAGCCTCCGGGCGGGACGGGGGGCCCTGCTCACCTTGGTGAGCAGCAGGTGTGGGAAGGGCTGGGGAGTTGTTCCTCTGGGAGGTTCTCCGGGAGAGGGGCCACAGGAGAGGGCCTGGCCCGGCTCCACCAGCTTCCTCAGGCTGTCAGCACGGTCCGCCCACCGCCTCTGGCTCGCCCCCAGCGGCAGGGCCCACTCAGGTTCACGGTGGGGCTGATCTGTGGATAAAGGAGGGACAATTCACAACACAGAAACTGCAAAACTGTTTCTGTCCGTGTCCTGAAGTGCAACAGAATATCCAAATTGGTTCGGATCATCATCCACGTATGTGAAGGGTGATTTTGTACCTGGCCAAGGCTGGGCCTGGACCGGGTGTGTGTGTCTGTGTGTGAAGGACCAGGGGTGTGTGTGTGTGTTTGAAGGACGGGGTGTGTGTGTGTGTTTGGCGTGTGTGTCTGTGTGTGTGTGTCTGTGAAGGGAGCAGCCCAGACCCCTTGGGTTGAGATCATGGCCACGTAAGGGGCACAGCCGTCGTGGCACCCCGGGTCGTCAGTGTGCCGGATGGCGTCGGGGCAGGAGACCCTCGCGGCCCTCCCCGAGCCCGGTCCTGGATCGGCCTCGTCCCCACACTCCCCCTGAGCCCGCACCAGCCCTTACCGTCTGCCTGGTGCACGTGTCCCACGCCGGGGAGCCGTCGAGTGAGGCTCCTGTTGACCAGCTTGTCCCCAATTTCTTCCATGGGGCTCTGCGAAGACAGTGAGCGGCGCCCGGCCCGGAGGCATCACAGCCCTGCCCGGCCGTCCTCACCGTCCTCGTGCCCAGGCCCCCTGCTGCGCCCAGATCAGACACAGCCCCGTGCGGGCACAGCCCTGCGCCCGGGGTGCAGTGACATGTATCGACAGGGCTCCGGATCAAACCTGGGCAGAAGGATGCCGCCCCAGCACACCCCGTCCCACCCAGCCAGCCTTGACCCGGGGTGTCAACATGATCCACCCAACAGGCATCTGGCCCCTCATCACCCTGCTCCTGCTCAGGGTGGGCTACCCTGCCCGAGACCTCTGCACACACACACACACATACACACACACACACAGAGGGGCGCTGGGCTGCACGTCAGATCACAACGGTGTCTGGCTGGCCTGGCTGGCTCTGGGCCTCACTGTGTTCCCTTTGGGCCCCTCCAGGCAAATGGCCAGAGGTGTCGGGTGGGACCTGACCCCAGGTCTGCAGTGTAGGCAACGGCTCCCACTGTCGGCTTTGCTGAGACCACATCCTGGGGACATCGGGATACAGCAGGATTGCAGCATCTCCAGCCAAGTGAACTGAGTAGGAAAGGGGCTGTCTCTAGAATGTGGGTGCCTGTGAGAGCCCTTGGGCATCTTGGGGACGCCCTGGCCATCAGCCTGGCATGTCTCCCCCGAGCCCCATGCTACGGCCCCGGGCATGTTCCCAGGAGACAATGCACACAGCCCACGGCCCAGCTGCCTCCAACCTCCTCCTTCTTTCCCCCTTGTCCCCTCCAGGGTCCACGGCCCCTTGGACGCCCCTGGGGAGTTTGTGTGTGTGTGTGAGTGTGTGTGTGTGTGCGTGCGCGCGCACGCAGAGAGCCTTGTGCGTACGTGTGCCCGCGCGAGGGTGACCAGTGGAAAGGGCCCCACATGGGAGTGTGGGCAGGGGTCCCCCAGATCTTAGGGGCCCTCGTTCCCAAAGGAAACCCCCTGCGAGGTGAAGCTTGGCCTCGGAAGCTGGAACCCGCCCTGTTCCTCTAGCCTCTGCTCAGCTGGTGGGTCCCAGGCAGTCCCTGCTTCTCCTGCCCTCAGTTTGCCGACTGTCCCATGAGGGCTTGGAGGAGGACCTTCAATAGCATGGCTCGGCGTGGCCGGTCGGCTCCCACATTTTGGGTGGACGTGGCGCAGGTGCACTCTGGGTGGGCGGGGCCCTCCCACCAACGGTGGGTCGGAGGCAGGTGGATCCTGCGCAGGCGCACACGGCCCAGCAGACGGCGCCTGCGCGGGACCCCACCTGTCAGCAGGCCTGCACAACCCCGAGGGGCTGGCTGTGGCCTTGGTCCTCCGTGTCCCGATCTCCACTGCCTGCTCAGTGACCCTCACGTCCTCTTAGGCCGGGGGCCAGCCCCAGTCCCGCCAGGCAGGGCCGCTGGACTGAGTGGACATGGAGACCTGGGGACTAGAGAGAAATGAAATATACCCCCGCTGCCGTCCTGGCCCCCACGTTCCACTTCAGTGTTCATCTCAGTGCATGGCGGGGGGGTCAGGGGAGGGTGATGGGGACACGTGTGGCAGGGAGGAGGTCAGGCCGCCTTTTCCTCCTCTACATCCCCTCCCCCTGTCTTCCTGACAGCAGCCCTTCTCCCCAAAATCCGGCACTCACGCAGCTTCATCTCTCTGCTTTCAACCCCAACCCATCCTCCTGAGGTGGGAGTCACTGACCCCATCTCCAATGTAGAAAACTGAGGTCCCAGGAGTTTCCACAGGAGCTTGCCAGTCACAGGGCTGTGACATGGCCCTGCTGTGGGTTTGAACCCAGCTCAATCTGACCCAAAGCCTGAGCTTACAGAGGAGCCGGAGGAAGGTGCCTTTGAGCCCAGGCTTGGAGGTGAGGCCATCCTGGATGGGGGTCATAGGGAGGGATGGCAGGGGTTCTGAGGGGCAAATTCCTGCCGGGCTCCCTGGGGTATGAAGGCCCTACAGAGGCTGGAGTGGGCTGAGGGGTGCACACTGGGGAGCATGTCTAGAGCAGATCACGCAGGGCTCTCTGGATATTGGGCAAGGAGTCAGGGGACACTGCGGGTTGGGGGGTTCAGGGTACACAATCCGGGCAGTCTTACCAGAGCCACAGCATCGTAGATTGAGAAGGAGCTTGGTGGGCATGTTATTGTCCCCACCCAAGCATAGATCACCAAGCAAGCACCAGCCGGCGGTGAGGAGGCTGCCGCAGTTTCCTCCTGTGTAGAGTGGGGGCCGTGGTGCACGTCTGTGTCCTTCCAGGCCTGGGCATGCTGCCTGGAAGTTCCAGAGGTGGCTTCTTGTCAGAGTAGCTAGCTGTTCCAGTGAGGTCAGTACTCAGAGACGTCTGAGTCAGGAGACCAAAGGGACGCCCCATGTGCCCAGTTCAGCGGGATGCTCTTGGACATGGTGCCGATCTTCATGTCCAGGCTGATGGGGTTGAGGCAGCAGCGCCCACCTGCTGCATGGAGAGCGGCAGCGAGGAGCCGTGGTTGCAGACCCCGAGACACGGCGCTCGTGTGAGTCCGAGGCTGCCACAGATGTGATGGAGGCTGAGGAGGGGGTGGTGCTGACAGAGGCTGAGATGATGCCTGAGGTCTCCAGCGACGACTGGGAGGTCAACTCCGGAACTTGAGGAACGGCAAGGCCAGCAGAAACACCAGACTGTGTAAGGCAACCCCGGTCAGCATCTAGCCCAGAAGCTTTTAGAGACTGAGTCTTCTTGGCCCCTTGTGGCTGTGGAGTGGGGACCCAGGCTCCAGGAAGGGATGTCTGTCACGGAGAAAGGGTGGGACAGTCACCTCCTTTTCCTGGCCATCAGGGATCCTGGGACAAAACCCACACTAACGTCGTCTACATCTACATCGGGCTGGAGGAGAATGCAGAGCGGGTAGGCGATGTCCCTGCTGCCCAGGTAGGGGCTGCATCTGAGCTGGTCCCAGGACTTGGAGTGAGCGCTCCTTTTAGTCTTGGGTATTGTGTTGGGGGTGTGGTGGCAGAATTGAAGGGCTGACTTTGCATTGATCCGACACCCTGGGTGAATGGGTGCTCTAGGGTGTCCATGGGCACAGGTGGCTGTGACCCACACATGGGAAGGTGTGAAGGAAGCACACAGAAGACAGTGCCCTGAGCTATGCAGGTTTTCTGCTCATGGGCAGTGCTCCTTGGCAAAATGCAGCTAGTCTGCTTGTTCCTAGAGCACAGAAGGCCCCTAAGGTCGTGAGTGGTTCATGGGAAGTCAGGTCAGTCTGTTGCGGGGCATCATGCCTGGCAGGAGGAGAGCTTCAGCCTGAAATGACGGTCTGGGGGTGACCTGGAATGCCAGGTGAGGTAGAAATTGCCCAGGTAGCCTGATCCACTCCAGTCTGTATTGCTCCTCTACCCAACAAGCCAGACCTAGACAAAGGCCCTCTGGCTGGCTGGCATCTGGAACGGTTAGAATGTTCCTCTGGTTCAGTCGAAGGAGAAGATCAAAGTTAGTAGAGCAAAGGAAACTATGAAGATTAGGGCAGAGATACATGGAAGAGAAGAGCACGTGAGAAAAATCAGTGAAAACAACAGTTCTTTCTTTTGCAGATTTACCAAAATTGACAAAGAGACAAAAATGGAACCACTTTATACCAACCAATTGGCTCCCTGAGATGAAGCAGATCATTCTGAGAAGCACACAAACTACCAAAGTGACTCCAGAAGAAATGGAAACCCTGAGCAGACCTCTAATAAGTAAATAGACTGAAGCAGTCATGAGAACTTCCCAAGAATGAAAAGTCCAGAACCTGATGCTTTCCCTGGTGATTTG
>NW_023270994.1:0-10005 GCF_011800145.1 Mirounga leonina
GATGAGAATGAGCATAACAATTGAAATCATTAATGGAAAATGGAAAACCAGAATGACAAAATTATTTTTGGCAGTGAGAAAAAGTCAACAACTTTGGATAATGATATATTGAATTTGAGTTGTCAATAATATTCATTGATTTTTTTATTCATAGATTTTAAAGACTAACTTATGATCCACCAGTTCATGGAAGGCATCGATGCCCTTAAATCTCAATCCATGTTCTTACCAAATTTTACTGAGCTGTTGGTCATACCAGTCAAAACAGCAAGACCTACTTAAACATGTATATATCTGCAACGTCATTCAAAGGTTAATCTTTTCATATACCTAACGTTATAGCAAAACAGTGGTCACATTCCAGGCCATCAAAATAGAGTGTAGAGGTTGATTTCATAATGAAGAATCTCAATAATCACTACAATAAAACAGAAAAATACACATTATTTATATTTTATCAGGGACATATCTGTACATTTGCTTCCCAAAGGGAAAACCAAAACACATTTCATTCAAACTTAAAAGAGTGTTTTTGTTGTTGTTTTTAAGATTCATGGTGCTTGAACTTACAACCCTGAGATCAAGAGTCACATGCTCTACTGACTAAGCCAGACAGGAACCCCAAACTTATGAATAGTTCGTAAAGAAGGAAAATAACTTGTTTTATATGTTATTTATTTTTCATGATTTGCAGCAGTGTTTTCTTAAATTCTCTCTGTGTGTATAAGTATGTATGCATGTATATCTATTTATTGAGGGATAGATCATACATAGTGAATTTGTGCACATATAGTAAAGGGAACACATCTAAACAATTTCATTATTTAGGAAACAATATGATTCTCTATATAAAGAATTAATGAAATATAATTCAATTTTGAGGCGTTAATAAAACTGGCCCAATTAAAATATATTCTTATTTTAACTGAATAAAATTTTCATTTTTTACTTTTAAATGGTGATATTTACAAATTACAGATTAAATTATAAATACAGATTAAGCTAGTTTTTATAGTATATCATTCCTTATTATTTTAGAAAGATGTATAAATAATACATTACATTTCATTTCCTTTAAGCTTTATCCAAATAAAAAATGAGACAGAAAACTGAGTGCCAAATGCTATTCATTTATTCAGGTATTTAAAGGATATTATTGAGCAACTACTATATACCAGGCATTGTGTAGCCATTCAGTTTATACAGAGGGCAAAACAACGATTTCACATTGGGAAGTTTAAGTTCTGATGAGTTAGAATGACCATAAAAAATAAATGTAGTTCATAAGTTTATTGAATATGTAAAAGATGAAAAGTGATTTGCAAAATACATCAAAGGACAGCACAGTAAGGAGAAATAGGCAAGTCGGGGGTTACTGAGATTTTAAGTACACTGTTCAGGGTAGGTTTCATTTAAAAAGTGACCTTTGACAAAAGATTGAACTGCATCTAAGAATACGGAATTAAGACTACATGGAGCTAACAGCTTTCTCAATAGACCAATATCATCAGTTGATTCAAACAAATAAATGGCCATGTTGTAAACCAAGCCCACTTCCGAAGCTGGTTGAGAGTCTGTTGACTTGAACTGTAAAATATGCATCACTCTCATTTTATTATGCTTCTAAATGTAAATGAGTTTGAGATTTATGCCACTGCATTTTAGCTCTATTTTTTTCTATTTTAGGAAAAGAGTGGAGTTCATGATGGGGCATGAGAATCACAGTTTCACCAGTGACTTCATTCTTTCTTTCTTTCTTTATTTTTTTATTATTTTTTAAAGATTTTATTTATTTATTTGACACAGAGAGAGACAGCGAGAGAGGGAACACAAGCAGGGGTAGTGGGAGAGGGAGAAGCAGGCTCCCCACTGAGCAGGGAGCCCGATGCGGGGCTCGATCCCAGAACCCTGGGATCATGACCTGAGCCGAAGGCGGACGCTTAACGACTGAGCCACCCAGGCGCCCAGTGATTTCATTCATTTAGGACTCTTTTCTTCCTCTCAATCAAGTCTAGTTTTCATCTCCTTTATATTCATCATTTTTATTATGACTATAACAGAAAACACAATCATGATCCTCCTTATCCTCAGGGACTCAAGACTCCATACTCCAATGTATTTCCTGCTCAGCCATCTGTCTCTCATGGACATCTTGCATATTTCCAACATTGTTCCCAAAATGGTCACTGGCTTTCTGTCAGGCAGCAGAACTATTTCATTCGCAGGTTGTGGCTTCCAGATATTTCTATCCCTCACCCTCCTGGGTGGTGAGTGCCTTCTCCTGGCGGCAATGTCTTATGATCACTATGTAGCCATCTGTCACGCACTGCACTATCCCATTCTTAGGAATGACGATGTCCGCATTCTCATGGCTAGAGGGTCCTGGATTGTTGGGACCGTCAACTTCATAGTCCACACAGCTTATGCACTCCAGTTTCCCTTCTGTGGCCCAAGAGCCATTGATCACTTTTTCTGTGAAGTCCCTGCCATGTTGAAGTTGTCCTGTGTGGACACAACACTCTATGAATGAGGAGTTTATGTAAGTGGCTTAATTTTTCTCCTTGTCCCTTCCTCCCTAATCCTTGCTTCTTATGTCCAAATTCTCCTTACTGTTCTTCAAATGAAATCATCAGAAGCACGGAAAATTCATTTTCTACCTGTTCCTTCCACATGATTGTGGTCACAATGTACTATGGGCCATTTATTTTCACATACATGAGACCCAAATCATACCACACTCCGGGCCAGGACAATTATTTGGCAATATTCTATACCATCCTCACACCCACACTGAACCCTGTCATCTACAGTTTTAGGAATAAAGAGATGTTCTGAAGGCAATGAAAATTATGCTCAAAGTAACTTTCTCCATTAAAGATAGTAATAAAAATGCTTGAAGCATGTGTTTTCTATATCAATATTCAATGCTTAGAGATTATCCATTAGTCATATCTTTAGAAAGAAAAACAAAGTTTCTATCCATCAAGAGTGGAAAGTGGATATTTCCAAACCTCCAATGAAAATAAAAAAGTTTTACAGGTATTTGTTTTATAAATACATACATCCAGAAATGTACTGTTCCCTCCCATGAAAAATTCTAAGAACTTATAAAAATTGACTTTTATAATATAATCACGTTATATGGGATCTATCCATATAACTTTTGTATTTCATGAAACAGTAAAATTATAATTCCAAGGTTACAAGCAGTTATCAAAAATTCATAAAAAAATTATAGGCAAAAAGGGTGCAGGTGTTCAAGAGGTAAAAATTCTAGTTATATGATACATAAGTTAAAAATAAGTAAGTCCTGGAGGAAGGGGCGGAGCAAGATGGTGGAGGAGTAGGAGACCTGGATTTCGTCTCCTCTCAGGAATTCAGCTGGATAGGGATCAAACGATTCTGAACACCTACAAACTCAACAGGAGATCGAAGAAAAGAAGAGCAACAACTCTCTCATCAGAAAAGCGACCACTTTCTGGAAGGTAGGACGTGCGGAGAAGTGAATCTGAGGCGATATTCGGGAGGATAGATGGTGGGGGAGGGGCCTCCGTCGGCCGCTTCTGGCAAGTGATAGAGCCCCGGGGCACAAAACCGGAACTTTTAAAAGTCTGCTCCACCGAGGGACGTCACTCTGGTGGCTAAGCGGTGGGTGGAACCTTCCGGGACAGTGTGGTCACAGGACCCTCGGGGTCACAGAAAGACCGGGGGTGCCTGAGAGTGGCAGAGCTCCCAGGGATCGGAGCGGGGAAGCCGGATGCAGAGGCAGAGCCCAGGCGCGGGCTCTCAGCTCGGGGTGGCCATAAACCGTGATCCGTGGCACAGTCGGGCCACTGCTCCTCCAGCAGGGACCCAACAAGCGGCAGATCCGGGGAGACTCACCTTCCTCCCCTGGGAGGAGCCACGCGGGAGTGCACCGCAGGGATCTGCTTGGTTTGGAGACTCCACCCGGGGTCGGGTGCCAGAGATAGAGGAGCGCGGTCACAGGCCGGGCGAGCACGGAGTTCGGCCGGAGACCGGGGAGACGGGAGTGACTGATGGCTTTTCTCTGAGGGCTCACTAAGGAGCGGGGCCCTGAGTTCTCGGGTCCTCTGGGGCAGAGATTGGGAGGCCGCCATTTTCACTCTCCGCCTCCAAAGCTGTACGGAAACCTCGCAGGGAACAAAAGCCCCGGAGAGCAAACCCGGGCAGATTACTTAGCCGGGAGGGGGCAAGGGTGGGGCAATTCTGCCTCCGGCAGACACATTTGGAAACCACAGCAACAGGCCCCTCCCCAGAAGATCAGCGAGAACAGCCAGCCAAGACCAAGTTTACCGATCAATGAGAACGGCAGAACTCCAGCGCTAGGGGAATACTGCACATAGAATTCATGGCTTTTTTACCATGATTCTTTAGTCTTTCACACTTAATTATTGTTTAATTTTTTTTTTGAAATTTATCTTTTTCCCTTTTTCAACCAACATCTTTATCAATCCCTTAAAAAAAAAAAATTTTTCATTTTTAGAGTCATATTCTATCCCTTCATAGTAGTTACCCATATTTTTGGCTTATATATATAAGTTGTTCGCTCTTTAAAATTTTGAGATAGTTTCTTCTAACAGATTAAAATATACCCTAAATCTCTAGTATATGGTGTTTTCTATTCCCCTGTCTGATCACATCCTCTCCCTTTTTTTTCTTTTTCTTTTTTCTTTTTTTAAATCCTCTTCTTTCTTTTTTCAAACAACTTCTTATCAATTCCTTTTATAAAATTTTTTATAATTTCCATTTTTACAGTCATATTCCATCCCTTCATCATATCAACCCTTATTTTTGTACATATATAAGTTTTTCTTTCTTTAAAATTTTGGGAGGCACTTTCTTCTAAAAGACCAAAATACACCCCAAATCTAGTGTGTGGCACTGATCTGTATACCATATAGATCATATTTGATCACATTCTGGTTTTTCTTTTATTGTTGTTGTTTTGTTTAGTTTGTTTTTGTTTTTATTTTTATCTTTTTCTTTTTTTTTCTTTTTCTTTTTTCTCTCTTTCCCTTTCTTATCCCACTGCTTCAGGTCTTTTCTGATTAGTTTAGAGTATATTTTCTGGGGACGTGGTTACTCTGCTAGCATTTTGTTCTCTCATTAATCTATTCTCCTCTGCACAAAATGACAAGATGGAAAAAATCACCTCAACAAAAAGAACAAGAGGTAGTACCGACTGCCAGGGACCTACTCAATACGGACATTAGTACGATGTCAGATCTAGAGTTAGAATCATGACTTTAAAGATACTAGATGGGCTTGAAAAAAATACAGAAGTTATTAGAGAACCCCTTTCTGGAGAAGTAAAAGAGCTAAAATCCAACCAAGTAGAAATCAAAAAAGGCTATTAATGAAGTGCAATCAAAAATGGGGGCACTAACTGCTAGAATAAATGAGGCAGAAGAGAGAATCAGTAATATAGAAGATGAAATGATGGAAAATAAAGAAGCTGAGAAAAAGAGAGATAAACAACTACTGGATCACAAGGCCAGAATTCGAGAGATAAGCGATACCATAAGACGAAACAACATTACAATAACTGGGATCCCAGAAGAAGAAGAAAGAGAGAGAGGGGCAGAAGGTATAATGGAGCAAATTATAGCAGAGAACATCCCTAATTTGGGGAAAGAAACAGGCATGAAAATCCAGCAAGCACAGAGAACCCCTCTCAAAATCAATAAAAATAGGTCAACTCCCCGGCATCTAATAGTAAAACTTACGAGTCTCATAGACAAAGAGAAAATCCTGAAAGCAGCTAGGGAGAAGAGATATGTAACCTACAAGGGTAGAAACATTAGATTGGCAACAGACCTATCCACAGAGACCTGGCAGGCCAGAAAGGACTGGCAGGATATATTCAGAGCACAAAATGAGAAAAATATGCAGCCAAGAATACTCTATCCAGCTAGGCTGTCATTGAAAATTGAAGGAGAGATAAAAAGCTTCCAGGATAAACAAAAACTAAAGGAATTTGCAAACACAAAACCAGCCCTACAGGAAATCTTGAAAGGGGTCCTCTAAGCAAAGAGAGACCCTAAAAGCAACATAGACCAGAAAGGAGCACAGACAATATACGGTAACAGTCACCTTACAGGCAATACAATGGCACTAAATTCCTATCTTTCAATAGTTACCCTGAATGTAAATGGGCTAAATGCCCCAATCAAAAGACACAGGCTAACAGACTGGATTAAAAAACAAGATCCATTGATAGGCTGTCTGCAAGAGACTCATTTTAGAACCAAAGACACCCCCAGATTGAAAGTGAGGGGGTGGAAAACCATTTACCAGATCGCTGATTCATTTCTTGGGTGTTCTGAATGAATTGATAAGTATGTAGTTGGATTTGAGGGAGGAGTTCCCCCCATAACTTTCTGATTGGATGCAGGATACGAGGACTGTGAACCTGGTGATAGGCTGGATTTTGTTATCGCCCTTCTAGGAGAGCTGAATGCTGTTTTGACAAGCAGGTAATGAATTGTGATACACCTTCATCCTTTCGAGGTTTAGGTGTATTGTGAGAAGATGTACAAAACATAACGCCTACCATTCTCTAATCTTCTATTTCAGCTTTGATGGGTGACTTGACAGTAGCATTTCCCTAGTGCCATGTTGTCCCCCTTACTCCACAACAGTGATGTGTCATAGGGTCTAATGTCCCATGTCTTCACTAACATCGGTGTCAGCGTTTTAGGGAAAGGTGACTCTGTGTGACACATTGAGCTTTCTACTGGTTGAGTCTCTCAGCCTCACCATGACCTTCACTATGGATTCATCCCAAATACAAATTCTTCATCTTGAAAGAAAGCTTATCTATTTTCCTTTAAAACGTTTCTAGGCAATGATGTCAGGAAGGTCACTGAGATAGCCATCCGTCATTGGCCAGCCAAACTGCATGGTGATTGGCCACCCGAAGGAAGCCAACGTGACAGCGCCCTGGTGATTGGCCAGGCCATGGTGGTGACATCACAAGAAGGCATTCTCATGCCCCAGAGCTGTTTTCAAAGCTCGGCAACAGCCACGGCTGCACAGAGGAGAGAGATGGCGCTTCAGTTACAGCTCTTCCTGATATTCCTAGCATTCTCTGACCTTTTTTCTGCCCTGCCCATGGCAAGCCCCCTGCCCACTCCTCCTGCCCTGGGCCGTTCACCAACACTCTGCAGTCCACCTTCATGTTTGCACCTACCTTTGCACCCCTGTGTGGTCCTGAGGTCCTCAAACCTTCATCCGGCAACTCCTGGACCCTTTTTCCACTATGTGGATGGCCCAGCTGCTCAGGAACACATCTCATTTGGCACATGGCAGTGGGACACTGGAAATCAGGTCACCATGGATTCTCAGCCAGCTGGTTCCCACACCTTTGGGTTCACAACAGGGCTCAGCACAGGAAAGCTGAGTCCACATCCTGAGGGAGCACTGGGCACATTACTACTCTGGAGCCGTCCAAACCAGCTCAGCACAGGGACCATGAATGAATTGAATGTTCATTCGTCCCTGATGTCGACAGTGTTTAGAACGCCTACGGACACCAGGGAGAGCGGGACTTTTACAAAACAAGTAAGTATTGGGGGAAGGAATCACCACATCATTGGACACAGTGGAAGTCCTTGGACCACAAATCCTGAGACCACGAGCTGGCTGAACCAGCTCAGCAGTGGACAAAGTAACCCCCCAGACATCTGGCTGACCAGGAGCCCACAGACCACAAACCCTCCAACAAAGTATAACAAGCAGAAAGTCAGTCCCCGTAAGAGAGCACCAACCAGGAACCGAAAGACTGGGAGTCTTCTGAACCAATTTGACACTACTGGGCAGATGAGTCACACAGACACTGGGTGGACAAGAAGTCCTACCACAAACAGGCCACTCCAGTGTAGCACAAGGCAAGTAAGTCCAGAGAATACCAGCCTTGCCAAGGGTCAAGAAACCACGAGTCCTGCATCCCAGCTCAGTATTGGGAAAAGGATTCACCTGAATAACACCATCAGCATATGCCCTTGGAACTGGAGTCTAAAAACTCAGCTCTCTACTAGGACAGGCAGGCCCCTGGAGAGTGGGCTTATCACATGCCCTTGGATCTGGAAACCAACACCTCAGGTCTATCCTGGGCCTAGCAGGCACCTGAACAGCAGGCTCACCATGTCCCCTTGTACCTGGAGACCAAGAAAGGAGCCCTGGGCTAGGCCAAGCAGACAACTTGACAGTAGGATCACCATGTGCCCATGGACCAGAAGACCAACAACTCAGCTCTCTGCTAGGCCAAACAGGTACCTGAGGAGCCAACTTATCATGTGTCCATGGACCTGGAGACCAACAACTCAGCACTTTACTAGGCCAAGCAGGCACCTGGACAGTAGGCTCACCATGTGCTCTTGGACCTGGAGACCAACAATGCAGCTCTGCACTAGGCCAAGCAGGAACGTGGACAGCAGGGGCACCAGGTGCCTTTGGGCCCTGAGATCAACAACACAGCTCTCAATTAGGCCAAACAGGAACCTGGACAACAGGGTTAACATGTGCCCTTGAACCTGGCAACCAATAACAGAGCCGTGGGCTAGGCCAAGCAGATACCTTGACAGCGGGCTCACCATGTGCCCTTGGACCTGGAGAGCAACTACCAAGCTATCTGATAGGCCAAGCTGGTGCCTGGTAAGTAGGCTCACCTTGTGCCCTTGGATATCAAGACCAACAATTCAGCTCTGGGCTAGGCCAAGCAGGCCCCTTGAGAGTGGGCTCACCATGTACCCTTGGACCTGGAGACCAATAATGCAGCTCTGTGCTAGGCCAAGGCAGCAACTAGACAGTGAGTTCACCATGCGACTTTGGATTTGGATTCTTCCTTTTCCCCAGAGCATAGAGCACCCAAACAATGGGCTTGCCACTTGGTCTCTCATTATGAGACCTCCAAACCTGCTCAGCCTTGCACCGATATGTCCACTGGATCCATGGAAACCTGGGAGTCTTCAAACTGTGATTCCTCCATTCCAACCTATCACTGCGCTACAGAGACACAGGGACACCAGCCTAACCCAAATTCCTCTGAATGGGTGCCTTTCAACTCTGCAGACAAGGGGACATTGGAGTCCCTTCTCACCTTGGATTTACTTCAGCTTGATGTCCATGTGGCCTGCTATCTGTTCATTATTCATTTTGGGGGGAGTTCTCCTCCTCAGAAGAAGAAAATGGCACCATGCTGTGGGAGATGAAATAGTCCAGTGGTTTGAAGACTTTGTATTAAAACTCAGGGCAGGAAAGGAGAAGGGGGGATGGGAGGGCAATGGGGAGACCCAGGCCTGGAGAACTATGGAGAATTTGTCTGAGATCCTCCAGTTGAAGGAGAGGTGCTCCATCCTCAAGGGAGAGGTGGAGGTCTTAAAACAAGAGGCCAAGAAGTGCAGTGAGAGGCACGCCCAGCTCCATGAGGTGGAGAGGTTCTTCATCCAAATGAAAGTCTTCCTGGAAGTTTCTGCCTTACAAAGGGTGACGCCTGTGCACCCACCCAGGATAGCATAGAAGGGGAGTTGGGAAAAGTGTGGTCATCTCCAGGATTGGGGGTTGGTACAAATGTGAATATTAGTTTAATTAATAATAAAAATAGTTATTTTTAAAAATCAATTTAAAAAATGATCATTTCTGAATGAGTAATTTATGAGAACCATCCTTGGGGAATTGTAATGTGCAGCCTGGCTTGCAGTCAATCCTGTCCCTCATGAGTCATCACATTCTGCTGATGCAGGGCAGGGGTCTCCATGGCTCTGAGAAAGTGTTGGTGAATCATGCCCAGCTGACACAGCATAACCTGCCTGCCCCGTCAAAACATTCAGACATACTTATTTCTGGATCTCAAGCACAGCTGTTGAGGTCAGCACCGTTCTTATTGGAAGAAAAGGAGAAGCAGTGTGTCTATATCCAGGTATTTCTGCATAAAGCATTTCTGGCTGAGACCTCCCAGCACATTGTTGCTAAACTTGAGGTTGG
>NW_023270995.1:0-6076 GCF_011800145.1 Mirounga leonina
ACGGGTCGTCAGAACATCTGTTACTCTTTCATTTCCTGCTCTTTTTTCTTTTTTAAAATTTTTTTTAAATTTTTTTATTTAGCAACTTTTTAAAAAAATTTTTTTTTATCCTGCTTTTTTTTCAATCACCAAAGAGAATCATTCCTGCTAGTGGAAGGGGCTATCTGTGTGTTTTTATTTCCCATTTTAATTAAACAATGGGAAAACAATCTTCAAAGATATTAAAAGAATCCTTTGTGAGTGTTCATGTTTTCCTGTTCCATGTACCACATTCCGATATTAGAAATTATGTTTTAAAGTAAAACACAGCCGCAGATCTGTAACAGGGTACGGTGCCCTTTGTGAGAGGGACACATGGAGAAGGAGTGTAGGTTCTTTAGGAGCTTGGGGAGTGTCTCGTCGTGCTCCCAAAGGAAATCGAGCCCCCTGTTAGCCTTCCCAATGGGGCTGCTTACCTGGTGGCCCATCTTGGGCTCTGGAAGCTTGACCCCGTGAGTCGCTTGCGACTTGAGCTGGGGAATTTATGAGGAAAACAAGGAATCCTGGAGGGTGCCTGCATCCTTTGTGCTCGGACAACTGCATGTCGCAAAGGAACCCATCACCCGTGAGGCGTGTCGGGATCCTGAGGGTGTGGGCCTCGCTTCCTGAGCTGAGGTTGTGTCTTCCTCCTTATCTGGACCAGAGCCAGGGTGTGTGGCTATGGAGATCCAGACCCTTATGTGACCATGTCATTATTATTATTATTATTTTAAGAGAGCAATATAGACATTGACTTCGAGATACAAATATCAAAAGGAAAAACACAAGGTCAAATATATATATATAATGACTCAACTCGTGGCATGTCTCATTCGTATGGGTCATGTAGGGCTGCCCGTATGAGAAAGACGAAGGAGTTATATTTTGATAGACGTGTGCTGTGCACACATAGTGTTTTATTCTCTCATTTGCCTTATTTCTCTGAAGGGAAACTAGAGCGGTGACTGGAGCTTGGTTTCCGACTTTAAGGAATGGGAGACAAGTGAATTGAAAGAGCAGTGTTGATGTTGACATGGTGCTCAGTGCCCAGTGAGCGAATGTTTGAAGCTCGGACTCGGAAGCGTTGGTGTTCAGCGAGGATGTTGTCCGAGTTTCTAGCACATGGAGTCACTTGGCTGGTGTGCCTCATCGGGCCAGTTCCTGCCTTTCTAAGGGCAGCTTGGAAGTGGCTTGAAACCCTAGGGCATTTGTGGAGTGGCCTGGATGGGACAGCTGTGTGGGCCAGTGTAGACACCACCCAGGGAATTCCAGAGGTAACGATGAGCACATATGTGAGGCTGGAGTTTGCTTCTCCGTGAGAAGCATTGAGCTGGAGTGGAAAGAAGTCGCTGGGTCTTATGACTCTCTGTGTGAGCAGGTCTGAACCTGGCAGGGTAGTCGGATCAGATAGGTGGGAGGTTGTGAGGCCGTGGTGGTGGACCATCGCTCACGATGGGCAGGCCAGCTTGCTCCAGGGATAGGGACTGGGCTCTCCTCCCTGGCCAGCCCTCCTGCTGCAGATGTGATAAGAGAGTTGCTTCCTGTTTGGTTCTCGAGCCCTCGGCTCAGCAGGGTGGTTGGTGGGAAGCAGCTCACTCGCAGCATTATCGATTCTTGTGCAGTGTGCCCCCTGCTTCCTCAGAGGAGGCACAGCAGATGTCCTGTGCAGCAAAGCTTGGTTTGTGATGACATCACAGGAAAGAGGGACAGGTGCACCACTCTGCTTGACCACAGGAGGATTCCGGACTTCCATCACAGGTGGTTGGTGCAGGGAGGAGAGATGTTTGTTTCCCAGGACCTTGGGCAAAGGGAGATTTGGGTCCTGGGATGGGTCTCTGCTCAGCTTTCTCAGATGAGCACCTCAGGCAAGGAGAGGAAGTGTGTGTGCTCACCTGTAATCGAGGAAAGTGTCTGGTTTCAGGTCTCATGGGCAGGTGGAGTCCTCGTATGGCTCATTTTCCTGATGGTGTTCAGGGTGCAGTAGGTGGACCCCCTTGTCCCGGGCATCCTGGCTGTGCAAGAGCTCTGGGGCACCTTTTCCCCGGGGCTTTGGACCAGGAAATCGGAGGTAGTCCGTGGTGAAACCATCCGTGTAGGCCTCCGTTTCTGCCCTGCCGAGATGGACTGGTGACGGTGATAAGTTCTATATGTGGAAATATAGAGCAGGAGACAGGGCTGGCATGCTGAAGGGGAGGTGGGGGTGGTGCTTGCCATTCACGTAGGGGCCAGGTGGGACTTCACTAGGAAGGTGATCCTTGAGTCAAGATCTAAAGAAGGTGAGTGATATCACATCAAGCGCATTCTAAACGGAAGGGAAAGCGTGTGCAAAGGCCCCGGGGCAGGAGCATACCAGGTATGTCCAGGAGCAGCAAGAAGGCCCTGTGGCCACAGGAGACAGCTTAGGACATGGCCTCAGGGAGGGGACAGAGGGAGAGAGAAAGTCACTGCAGGGCTGTGACCCCATGGGACCCTGTTTCACTGGGCCTTCCTGGCTACAGTGCTGAGAACAGGTGACAGAGGGTTGAGGATGGGCAAGGGAGGTCCATGATGAAGCTTTTCCAGGAATTCAGGCAAGAGATGGGCTCCAGTGTGGGCCAGACAGGTGGTCTCGGAAGAAGTGGTTAGTCCTATTCTGAGTACATTTTGAAGATGGAGCTCACAGGATTTGCCAATGGATTAGATATTGGGAGTGGCAGAAAGGAGGAATTGGGGTAACTCCCAGCTGTGGTTTGTTGTCCTGAGGAAGGGGAAGGAGGAGGTTTCTGGGGATAGGAGGTAGTCCGTGTTCCCCATGCTGAGGAAGGTGCCTCTCACGGTGGATCTGCTGATGCGTGTGTCTGGGAGAACATTTAACATCTCCTCCCTCAGCAACTTTCAAGTACAAGTATCCCCCACTTTTTAAAAGTTCATGGTAAGACATTTGGGTTTTTTGAAAGATCTACGTCATTACTCGGCTTCAGTAACAGGAAGAAACCTGAAGAGGATTTCCCTCTTATGAAAGAAGTCGAAAAGTGAGCCTCGCGTTCAGCATCTGTTTTGCGGGGAGCCACTGCAGAGGCAGCCTGCACCCCAACCAGCTCCTTCCTGGGAACCACTCTCTGCGTCCAGCCCTCAGCACTTTGAATTGTGTCTGTGAGCATCTGCTGTGTTTCATCTCCATTTATTTTGGGCATCCCTTAGGAAGTTGTGCCCTGAGGCCTAGGAAAAGCCAAAGATAAGTCATTTTTGGAGTGTGAGCACGCTCACTATTTTTTCTGTATAAATGAATGGTAATTCCTCCTTTGGTTTACACCATTTCTGCTGTGAAAGGTTTCCTAGGAACACTGTACTTTCAAATAGCGGGGGGACCTGTACCCCATCCTGCAGGGTTAGCTTTAGTCTCCATGCTGCAGAAAACGTTCCATGACTTACGCATTTTATCACTCAAACATGTGCCTTTGACCACCTTCCCACGTGCCCCCCCATCCCCGAACCTGGCAACCACCCATCTGTTCTCAGTATCTATGCGTTCAGTATTTTTGTTTCCGTGTGGAATGTCCATGACAGCACCTGGTATTTGTCTTGCTGTGTCTGAGTTACTTAGCATAATGCTCCCAAGGTCTCTGTTTCGATGTCTGGTTACTGTGAATAATGCTGCAGTGAACATGCATCTGTCTTTTCGAGGTAGTGTTTTTGTGTTCTCCAAAGAAATCCACTCAGTAGAGCCATTCCTGGGTCATGTGATAGTTGTATTTATTTTTTCAGGAAACTCCATACTGTTTGTCACAGTGGCTGCACCAGTTTACATTCCCACCAACAGTGCACAGGGTCCCCTTGTCTACACACCCTTGACCACACCTGGTGTCTGTCTCTGGGATGATTGCCGTCCCTACAGTTGTGAGATGATAGCTGATTGCGGTTTTGACATAGGTTTTCTTGACGACGATTAGTGATGTTGAGAACTTTTTCTGTGTCTGTTGGCCATGTGGGTGCCATCTTTGGAAAGTATGTATTCACATATTCTCCCCATTCTTTGTACAGGTCTTTTTTGTTTGTGTCTTTTGATTTGTAGGAGTGTTTTGTGTATTTTGGATATTAGTTTCTTCTCCCACATATGATGTGCAGATTGTTTTTTCTCATTGGGTAGGTCGCCTTTTAAGTTTTGATGGTTTCTTTTGCCACATAGAAATTTTTGTTTGATGTCATTCCACTTGTTTATTTTTGCATTTGTTGCCTTTGCTTTTGGTGTGCAATCTAAAAGACTCTTTGCCAAAACCAATGTGGAGACACTTACTACCTGTGTTTTCTTCTCGGAGGTTTATGGGTTCAGGTTTTATATTCAAGTCATTCATCCATTTAAAATTTTTATGTGTGCTGTAAGAAAGTGATCTAGTTCCATTCTTCTGCATTTAGTGTCCAGTTTTCCAGTACCGTTCACTGAAGAGACAGTCCTTTCTCCATTGTATATTTTCCGCTCTTGTGTCGTAAGTTAAGACCATATATGTGTGGGTTAGTTTCTCAGGTTTCTTTTTGTTCTTCTTCTCCTCCTCCTCTTCTCTTCCCCTTCCTCCTTCCCCTTCCTCTTCCCCTTTTCCTCCTTCTCGTCCTCCTTTATTTTTTTGTTTTACAGTTTATTTTTTGGGAAAGTATTTTTCTTGTTGGAATATATGCAGTGTGGACTTTATTGATTACATGTTCATACTATTTGTTAGGACATTTCTCTGACGTGTGTTTTTGTCAATGAGTTGCTGGATCTATAGCTTTCAACAGGTTTAACATTTGGGTAGAACTACTCAATAAATGTTATATTCTTCCATCAGATAAGGGATTGTGTCTGGTCATCTTTTGTGATGCAATCAGTTGTGTTGATTGATATCTCTGTTTCCTTTTCCATGATAGGTTTATTAAAGCGATTTTAATATTTCTTAAAAACATGGATTCTAAATCATCCTTATTTAATAATATATATTTATATAAGACAAGTTTAAAGAAATGCATTTATTGGCATCAGCTGTTGAAAGAGGACATAAATATAAATTCCCGTTCAGAGTTAATAATAATTGTATCAGAACTAAGTTTAAATATACCTTTAATGTACCGACTCTATGAATAAACTTTGCCAAAAGTGCTATGATTATCATTTTCTGAGCTTTCTCTTCTGTTCCACTGAGCTTTGTTTCTAGACCAGTACCATACAGTTTCGATGACTACAGCTTTGTCATCTTGCTTGAAATGAGGGAGTGTGGTGACTCCTGCTCTCTTCTTCTTTCTCCCGATTGCTCTGGGTATTTGGTGTCTTTTGTGATTCCATACGAATTTTAGGACTGTGTTCTATTTCTTTGAATAATGCCACTGGAATTCAGATAGGGATTTCATCACATCTGTAGATCGCTTTGGTTGCGATGGACATGCTAACATGATTACTCTTCGGTTAACGAGCATGGCGTATGCTTCCATTTATTTGTGTCGTCCTCCGTTTCTTTGACTCATCCATTCCCCGTCAACACACCCGTGTTTTTCCTTCCTTTTCCACCATGTGTTCAGTGTACCAGCTCTTTCTCATTCTTGGTTACTTTTAATCCTAGATTTTTTTTTTCTTGATGCAATTGTAAATGGCATCGCCTTCTTATTTTCTGTTTGTGAAGGTTTGTCATCGGTACACAGAAATGCAACAAGTTGGGGCGCCTGGGTGGCTCAGTCAGTTAAGCGTCTGCCTTTGGCTCAGGTCATGATCCCAGGGTCCTGGGATCGAGACCCACACTGGGCTCCCTGCTCAGTGGGGAGTGTGCTTCTCCCTCTCCCTCTCCCATGTACCCTGCTTGTGCTGACTCTCTCTCTGTGTCAAATAAATAAATAAAATCTTGAAAAAAAAGAAATGCAACAGGTCTCTGTATATTGACTTTGTATTCTGCAGCTTTACTGAATTTGTTTATTCTAACAGTTTTTTGGTGGAATCTTTAGGGACTTCTATATATAGTATTATGTCATTTGCAAATACTGACAGTTTTCCTATTTGGATTTCATCTTTTCTTTTTCTTTCTTTCTTTCTTTCTTTCTTTCTTTCTTTCTTTCTTTCTTT
>NW_023270995.1:6086-11672 GCF_011800145.1 Mirounga leonina
TTTCTTTCTTTCTTTCTTTCTTTCTTTCTTTCTTTCTTTCTTTCTTTTTGTCTAATTGCTTTGGCTAGGGCTTTCAATACTGTGTTGAATGAAAGTGATGAGAGTGGGCATCTTTGCCTTGTTTTTGATCTTAGTGGAAATGTTTTCAGCTTTTCAGCCTTGAGTATGATGTCAGTTGTGAACTTTTCATATATGGACTTTGTTGTCTTGAGGTGTTCCCTCTCTACCCAGATGGTTTAGAGTTTTTATCACAAATGCATATTGAACCTGTCAAGTATTTTTGTTGAGGTACAGCTGAATGTGGGGGCTCGCTGGGATAGGCATGCAGATGTCTCCAGGTCATAGACCTTTCCGTAGTTCCACATGGCACGGGATCCTTCTGGGTGGCGGCCTGAGTCCTCTCCTATTCCTCAGGTGTCCCCAGTGCCTGGGGCTTTGTATCCAGGACTCTGGGGACAAAGCCATCAGAACCCAAGCCAGGGTTAGGGTTCGGGACTAGGGGCATAACAGGTCCGATCTGCAAGCACCGTGGCAGGCTTTCCAGGGGACTGAGTTGAGGGCGTCGATCAGGATGAATGTCATGCTAGGGATTTTGGCCAGAGTGCCGCTGAAAGCGGGGGTTCACTAGGATGGGCATACGGAGTTCCCAATGGCGAGGTTTCCTTCTGTATGGCAGTCTGAGTCCTCCGGTATTGCTCAGTTGTCACCAGTCCTTGGAGTTCAGAGGAAGATCTCTGGGGACAGGCCCTTCAGAAGCCAAAATAGGGTTAAGGTTAGGGCTTAAGTGCATGGTAGGCCCGATCTACCAGGACTGTGGCGAGCTTCCCGGGGGGCTGTGTTGTGGGCGTGGGTCAGGGTGAGTGCCAGGCTGAGGATTTTAGGCCCGACCGCTGAATGTGGGAGATTGATGGGGTGGGCATGCAGGTTTCTCTTGCCCTGAATGCTTTCTGGAGTCCAAATGGCAAGGTTTCCTTCTGGGTGTCAGGCTGAGTCTTCTGGTACTTCTCAGGTGGTCTCAATTCCTGGGGCTTTGGAAACAGGCCTCTGAGGATCGACTCCTGAGACTCAAAGCTAGGTTGCAGTTAGGGCCTAGGGCCTTGGCAGGTTGAATCTACAGGCGCTATGGCTAGCTTCCTGGGGGTCTGAGTTGAGGGCATGGGTCAGGGTGAGTGCGAAGCTCATGGTTTGTAGCCAGGGGGCCAATGAAAGTGCATGTACGCTTTAATGTGCATGCAGTGTAGTCCTGCTATGAAGCCTTTCCAGAGTTCCACATGGCGCGTTTTCCGTTTCAGTGGCAGGCTGAGTCCTCTAGTACTGGTCAGGTGTCCTAAATACTGGGGATTGGAGTCAGGCCTCTGGGGACAGACCCCTCAGCAGCCTCCACAGGATGACGGTTAGGGCCTGGGGGCATGGCAGGCCCCAAGTGCCGGCGCTGTGGTGAGATACGGGTGGTTTGACTTAAGGGCGTTCATCAGGATGAGCGTCAAGCTCATGGATTTCAGGCAAGGGGCCGATGATACTGGGGGTTCGCTGGGCTGGGCATGCAGGATCCTTGTGCTCTGAATGCGTTCCGGAGTTCCCAAAGGTGTGTTTTCCTTCTGGGTGACAGGCTGAGTCTTCTGGTCTTGCTCAGGGGTCCCCATCTCAGTGGCTTTGGAGCCAGATTTCTGCGCACAGTCCCCTGAGAACTCCAATTAGGGTCAGGGTTAGGGCCTCCGGTCATTTTGGCCCAGATCTGCCCATGCTGTGTGAGCTTCCCGGGGCTCTGAGTTGAGGGCGTGGGTCAGGAGGAGTGTTAGGCTCAGGGTTGGCCTCCAGGGGGCCCCTAAAGGTGCAGTTTCGCTTGGATGGGCATGCAGATTTCTCCTGCTATGAATGCTTTCCGGGGTTCCAAATGGCGGGGTGTCCTTCTGGGTGGCGGCCTGAGTCACTTGATACTGCTCGGGTGTCCCGAATCCTTGGGGATTTGTCGCCAGGCTCTGGGGACAGACTGCTCAGAAGCCAACCTAGGGTTAGGCTTAGGGCTTGGGGGCATGACAGGCCTGATGTGCCAGCCCTGTGATGAGCTTCCCGGGGTCTGAGTTGAGGCCGTGGGTCACGGGGGAGTGTCAGGCTCAGGGACTGCAGCCTGCACACGTTGAACTTGGGGTTCGTTGGGATGGACCGGCACAGTTTGCTGCTCTGAATGCATTCTGGAGTTCCAAATGGCACGTTTTCCTTTTTAGTGGCAGGCTGAGTCCTCTGGTGCTGGTCAGGTGTCCGAAATCCCTGGGGCTCTGGGGACAGACACCTCAGAAGCCCTCATAGGGTGACGGTTAGGTCCTGGGGGCACGACAGGGCCAACCTGCCAGCACTGTGGCCTGCTTATGGGGGTTCGTCTTGAGGGCGGGTCAGGTTGAGTGTCAGCCTCAGGGTTGGCCGCCAGAGGGCGCCAAATTCGTGCGTGTGCTGGGATGGGCATTCAGAGTTCTCTTCTGAACAGTTTCTGGAGTTCCAAGCAGTGTGTTTGAATTCTTTTTGGCAAGCTGAGTCTTCTGGTGTCGCTCGGTTATTGCCATCCCCGGGGCTTTGGAGCCAGGCCTCTGGGGACAGAAACTCAGCAGCCAAGCGAGCGATTGGTTTAGGGCCTAGGGGCATGGCAGGCCCGACGTGCGAACACTGTGGCCTGCTTACCGGGGGTTTGTTTTGAGGGCGGGGGACAGGTTGAGTGTCAGGCTCAGGGTTTGTCATCAGAGGGCACAAAATTTGTGAGTTCCCTGGGATGGGCATTCAGAATTCTCCTGCTCTGAAAGCTTTCCAGAGTTCCCAGTGGTGCGGTTTCCTTCTGGGTGGCAGCCTGAGTCCCTTGATATTGCTCGGGTGTCCCGAATCCTTGGGGATTTGTCGCCAGGCTCTGGGGACAGACCGCTCAGAAACCAACCTAGGGTTAGGATTAGGGCTTAGGGGCATGACAGGCCTGATGTGCCGGCGCTGTGATGAGCTCCCCGGGGTCTGAGTTGAGGCCGTGGGTCGAGGGCAGTGTCAGGATCAGGGATTGCGGCCTGGGTACGTTGAACTTGGGGCTCGTTGGGATGGACCGGCACAGTTTTCCTGCTCTGAATGCTTACCAGAGTTCCGAATGGCACGTTTTCCTGTTTAGTGGCAGGCTGAGTCCTCTGGTACTGGTCAGGTGTTCCAGATCCCTGGGACTTTGGATCCAGGCCCCTGGGGACATACCCTCCAGAAGCCTCCGTAGGGTTACAGTTAGGGCCTAGGGGCACGGCAGGCCTGCCCTGCAAGCACTGTAGCATGCTGTTGGGGGTTTGTTTTGTGGGCGTGGGTTAAGTTGAGTGTCAGGCTCAGGGTTGGCCGCCAGAGGGCGCCAAATTTGTGCGTTCCTTGGGATGGGCATTCAGACTTCTCCTGTTCTGAATGCTTTCCGGAGTTCCAAGTAGTGTGTTTGAATTCTTTTTGGCAAGCTGAGTCCTCTGGTGTCGCTCGGTTATTGCCATCCCTGGGGCTTTGGAGTCAGGCTTCTGGGGACAGAAACTCAGTAGCCAACCTAGGGATACACTTACGGCCTAGGGTCATTTCAGCCCTGATATGCCCACGCTGGGGCAAACTTCGGGGGGCTCGGGGGTCTGAGTTGGGGGTGTGGGTCAGGGTGAGTGTCAGGCTCAGGGTTTGTGGGCAGGGGACCGTTGAAAGTGGCATTTCGTTGGGATGGGCACGCAGAGTTCTACTCTGAAACGTTTGGCCCGAGTTCCAAATGGTGCGGTTTCCTTCTGGGAGACTGAATCGTCTGGTATTGCTCAGGTGCCCCCAATCCCTGTGGCTTTCGAGCCAGGCCTCTGGGACCAGAGCCCTCAGATGCCAATGAGGGATAGGGTTAGGGCCTAGGGGCATGGCAGGCCCGACGTGCCAGCACTGTGGCCTGCTTACCGGGGATTGTCTTGAGGGCTTGGGTCAGGTTGAGTGTCAGGCTCAGGTTTTGCCGCCAGAGGGCGCCAAATTTGTGCGTTCCTCGGATGGGCATTCAGAGTTCTCCTGGTCTGAATGCTTTCCCGAGTTCCAAATGGTGCGTTTTCCTTCTGGGTGGCAGCCTGAGTCCCTTGATACTGCTCGGGCGTCCCGAATCTTTGGGGCTTTGGAGCGAGGTTCTGGGGACTGACTCCTCAGAAGCCAACGTAGGGTGAGGGTTAGGACATAGGGGCACGGGAGGCCTGATCTGCCAGCGCTGCGTCGAGGTTCCTGGGGGTGAGGGTTGAAGGCGTGGGTCAGCGGGAGTGTCATCTCTTTTCTTAGGGTACGGGTTAGGGTATGGGTGAGGTTACGGGTGAGGGTATGGGTGAGGTTACGGGTGAGGGTACGGGTGAGGGTACGGGTTAGGGTTAGGGTACGGGTGAGGGTACAGGTTAGGGTTAGGGTACGGGTTAGGGTACGGGTTAGGGTATGGGTGAGGTTACGGGTGAGGGTACGGGTTAGGATACGGGTTAGGGTTAGGGTACGGGTTAGGGTATGGGTGAGGGTTAGGGTACGGGTTAGGGTACGGGTTAGGGGTTAGGGTTAGGGTATGGGTTAGGGTTAGGGTACGGGTTAGGTTTAGGGTTAGGGGTTAGGGTACGGGTATGGGTTAGGGTTAGGGTTAGGGTCTCCCTGTCCTCTGCTGTATAGAGACCATTCTCCTCCGGTAACCAGATTGATCATTTCAGAACATAACCTTTGAGCCTCTCTGCGATCCGCTCCCCACCTGTCTGTACTCTCCAGCCTCACCTCTCCCACTGCAGCCCCCCTCTGTGGGCCACCAAGCTGTGTGGTTGTCCCACATGTGCCTTGGGCCTGACTCCAATCCTTTACATTCTCTGTGCCCTCTGCCAGGAGCACTCTTCTCTCCCCTTGCATCATGTCTGGCTTGTTCCCCCATTGGCTGGGCCTCTACTTGCCCCCTGGTGACCTGACTCATGTCTGCTGGGTGTATGTGCTTGTCCCCTATTTAAATGTAGTATCCACCTTCCCTGTGTGAGCGATTTACTAACCTGCGAGGTATGGGGTAGGCACAGGGAAGTAGTCTTAGTGCCTGTGTAAAAATGTCAGTCTCAGGGCGCCTGGGTGGCTCAGTCATTAAGCGTCTGCCTCGTGCAAGGTCTCGTGCTCGAGGTGCTCTAGCTCTGTATCGCCCACTTGCTGACCGTGGGTGAGATGCTGACCCACCGGTTAGGCTGGGAGCTCCGAGGGCAGGGAGGGTGTCTGGGGGTCCCCTCTGTGTTCCAGCGAACAGACACAGGTGTGGATGATGCACGCGTGGAAGAAAGCGCGAACACAAGAGTCTGTGGCCCAGACCTGTCATCTGTAACAACATCCGCCGCATCACGGTGCTGCTGGGGGAATCCCACCGATTCACTAAACTTTGAAGTGCTACCACCTCCCAGGCACTGTTCTGGGGGTTGGGGACCCAGCGGTGAGGAAGCACGGTCCCTGCTCACGTGGGGCTGGCCGGAGCAGAGGTCCAACGAGGACTTCAGGTCCCCGGCAAGTGTCTCTGCTCAGCTGGGGGCAGCTGCCGGGAGCAGCGGGTCAGGCCCTTGTCCCCGTCTGGCAGCTCAGGAC
>NW_023270996.1:0-532 GCF_011800145.1 Mirounga leonina
TGATGGTGGAGGTTGTGCTGGTGGTGTCCATGGTGATGGTGGAGGTGATGGTGGTGATGGCACCCATGGTGATGGTGGGGTAACCACAATGATGGTAGTGTCGTCCATGGTGATGGTGGAGGTGGTGGTGTTGTCCATGGTGATGGTGATGGTGACGGTGGTGTCCATGGTGATGGTGGAGGTGGTGGTGGTGTCCATGGTGATGGTGTAGGTGGTGCTGGTGTCCATGGTGATGGTGATGGTGACGATGGTGCCCATGGTGATGGTGGAGGTGGTGGTGTTGTCCATGGTGATGGTGATGGTGACGGTGGTGTCCATGGTGATGGTGATGGTGACGGTGGTGTCCATGGTGATGGTGGAGGTGGTGGTGTTGTCCATGGTGATGGTGATGGTGACGGTGGTGTCCATGGTGATGGTGATGGTGATGGTGGTGTCCATGGTGGTGGTGGAGGTGGTGGTGGTGTCCATGGTGATGGTGATGGTGACGGTGGTGTCCATGGTGATGGTGGAGGTGGTGGTGGTGTCCATGGTG
>NW_023270996.1:632-854 GCF_011800145.1 Mirounga leonina
TGGTGATGGTGGTGATGGTGGTGATGATGGTGATGGTGGTGATGGTGGTGGAGGTGATGGTGATGGTGGTGATGGTGGTGATGGTGGGGATGGTGGTGGTGATGGTAATGGTGGTGGTGATGGTGGTGATGGTGGTGGTGATGGTGGTGATGGTGGTGATGGTGGTGGTGATGGTGGTGGAGGTGATGGTGATGGTGGTGGAGGTGATGGTGATGGTGGTGG
>NW_023270996.1:864-10813 GCF_011800145.1 Mirounga leonina
GGTGGAGGTGATGGTGATGGTGGTGGAGGTGATGGTGATGGTGGTGGTGGTGGAGGTGATGGTGATGGTGGTGATGGTGGTGGTGATGGTGGGGATGGTGGGGATGGTGGTAATGATGGCGGTTGTAATATTAGTGATGCTGGTGATGATGATAGTAAAGGAGAAAGCATTGAGTTCTCAGGACTATGAATCTATTCTCTACATTTCTCTCTAGGTTCCATTAACAATAGGGTATTTGTTGTTCAAATAAGTTAAAAAACAAAGGAAGCCCTCTTAAGTCAGTGGTCCTCCACTTTCATCTCACACATCTGGCATGCTTTAATGGAACCTAGAAACCACGATGGTGGAAATAAAGGGACTTCCTTTTTCCCAAAAAACTCCATCGCTGTTTTCAGGTGTTCTCTTGTTGTGTTTATCATCAGCAGTGTGTTTGAAGGATATAAAGAGTCATGGTAGTGTGATTAGAAACAAACTTGATTATGATTATGAATTTTTAGTAGATGTTTAGAAAACTCTGTATTCCATCTAGACACTTTTGTCTCCCTTTGGTGGCCCATCCACCCCCACCAAGGACTTCTGTCCTATATGGTATCAAAATTGCAACATTTGTGTGATGCTTCCTATTTTGTTCCAAGAAGGAAACATTCTGCAAAGTTGACATTTGTGATAATATATTATGTCAGGTGAAATAGGCAAGAAGTTAATTAAAGTCAGAGAGCTAATTAATGAGATCCAGTGCACATTAATGATCATTACCTCATCTGAGAAGAGTAATTAAAGTGGCGTTGCTGGTGTTTCTCTATTCTCCTAGGTGGCGTGTTGACATATCACATAAGTCACTCAATGTTGGAGAGGTAATTCTCCCTCTGTGGCAGCTGGGACAGCCAAATGTATCACCCATGGCAACTGGGGTTTGAAAGCAGCACGGCCCTTGCAAGCTCAGTGTCTGGCAGAGTGAGCCCTCACGAGCAGCCGTGGACAGGTAGGGATAGCCAGAGCTGGGCACCTTCAGCCAGCTGCTGCATCTCGCGGAGCCCTCCCTCCCTCATGTGTGGAGTGTGGACTCATAGAATACCCCCTGCAGGCCGGGCTGAGGTTCCATGTGAAGACGAGGTCAGATGACACCCGGGGCCGAATTGAGCCCATAGGGTTAGGAGCTCCTGGAGTCGGGAACGAGATCAGGTCCATCCCCATGTCCCCAGGGTTCCCTGCATGGTGCAGGAGCATCTGAGAGGGGCCAGCCCCACAGAAGGCTGAGGTCCTGGGACCATCCTCCAGAAGACAGAGCTTAAACTGAGCCTTGAAAGGAGACATGGGACAGGAGGTAGCAGAGGGATGGGGAGCAGTATTTGCAAAGGTGTCCGTGGCCACACCTTTGAGGGCACAGCCAGCTTGGCAGGCCTGGGCATACAGGCTATGAGGAGCATCACAAGTGGGGGCACCTGGAGAGGTGGGGCCTCAGGTGGGGTTGGGAGGGACTAGTGCCTGGAGACGTTCTTGAGCTTTGAAGGACATGTTGGCTTCACTCTGTGGGTCCAGAGGAGCCATGGAAGTTTCTTGAGTGGGACAGCGACTTGGCAGCTACCTACTTATAACCAGCCCAGCGGGGGGCGGGGTGGTGTTGCCTCAGAGCTTCACTGCTGACCTTGCACTCTAGGAACTCAGGAAAGTCCTCCCCAGCACAGCGCAAGGAGATGCTCTGCCCACCCCAACCCTTGCCTGGAGAGTTCTGCATCGTTGAGCCCTCTTCTAGGCTCTTGGGCTAAAACAACAGAAATCCCAGTCCTTATGTGCTGACATCCAATGGGGGAGACAGGACCCCAGGCACGAGCCCCTCCGCCCCACCCTGCCACCTGGGTGCAGCCCCGCAGAGGTGTCCTAGCCACGACTCTAGGAAGGACAACCACTCTCATGCCAGGCCTTGGGTGAACCTGCCCCCCACTGCGGGGGCAGGCACGTGCACACCCACATTTCCTGTGCTGTGACCCAGCTTCCCACCCCCCCAGCCCAGGCTCCGCACTGCATGATTTCAGTCTTTGTTACAGCAACAGAAAAGCCCAGTACATAAACCAGGTGCTCTGGGGGTGGGGGTCCCTCTGTGCAGGCCCGCCCAGGGGGAGACCCAAGAGGCACCCAGGACCCCACCTGCAGGTGGATATCCTTGTACAGCTTACACGGGGCCCAGTTTGAAGCCCTGTTCCCCACCTTTGGGAAAAGCATAAGCAACTCTGAGCCTCAGTGTCCCATCTGCAGAATGGACCCCTGACCAGACGCAAGAGTGCAATGTGCACAACATGGGCCACACCCCTCGGGCGAAGGATTCACTCAGGGAGAAGGGGTCTCCCCTCCAGTGCCCGGGAAGGAGGACTGTATCCCTCCCCAAAGCTCTCTCGAGACGTGTCCACCATCGGCCCAGCTGCTGGGCAAGGACAGAGATCGTGTCTCCTCCGTCAGACTGAGCAGCAGGCACTGTTGACGCACCCTCCCCTCCTGGGGGTGGCACCCGACCCCCAGAGCTCCTCCACCCCACGTGTCGCTGCCCCTGGCCTCAGCCCCTCCGGGGGCAGCTGGGGCTCCGGGAGCCCATGGCTGCAGAGGTGTTCATCCACCGGGGCTCCCGGGTAAACGGGAACATTACCTGATTACCTGGTGCCTGACACATTCCTAGGAGAGTTTAAGCTGGTCAGAGGCCCTGCACATGGCATGGCACCACGAGCAGTGATCCCACATGCCAGAATCTTCTAGAACATTGGTGTCTCTTCTGCCACCTGGAGGATGGGTGCTCGAGCAGGCATGGCTCTGAGCCTCCCCTCAGAGGGTGCAGGGGACACCAAGCATGTCTCCTCGGCCCCCCACACCCAGCCTGTTCACCCCCTCTCTCCCCTCCCCTGCCTGGGGCCTGAGCAACGGGGCAGCTGTCTCGCACAAAGCAGCTGGGACCACTCTCTTCAAACTCTGTCACCAAGCGGGACTCAGCAGACCTTCGTGTGATCCAGTTTGTCTCCATGGACCAGCTCCCATGTGCCGTCCGCACAGCAGACAAAACGCCCGCTTCCATGAGCCCACATTGTGGGGGAGGGAGGTGGTCGGGAAATGAGATCACTGCGTGCGGTGTGGACGGCAGGCCGGGCAGGGACAGGGGCGCAGCAGGGGTGAGGGCAACTTCACATCTGCTCGGCACAAGGAGGCATCCGGCCAGGGAGGCAGGGGTCAAGGAGTCAACCTGCAGCACCCGAGCCCAGAGCATTTGGACAGAGGAAACAGAAGCATGGGAGCCCTGCAGCCCAGCCTCTTCAGGAGCCCGGAGGAGGCCCGGCGTGGTGGGGGGCTATCCTGATGGCCCAGAAGGGCCCCGCCCTTGCTCTGCTGCTGGACGACCAGCTCTCAGGGGGCAGGCACCCTCCTACTCTCAGAGGGGAGGCTGCACCCCCAGGTACTTAGCAGTCCTTGCTGGGTTTACTGGAACTGAGGGGGGCCAGGGTGACCCGGGGGTGCCCTGCGGACAACAGAATGGGGCTCAGGGTGGCCCGCGGCTCTGGGCTTGCATGCAAACTGCTTATGGTTCTGCATAATGAACAATATCTGGTTGTTAGGGCTGGAACTTCGCAGGATGCGTGGACTGTGGAATTTTCAACAATAATAGCAGATACACCCTAGCATGGACGTGCATGCATGTGAACACATGTGTGAACACGGGTGTGGGGTGCTCTCCGCGGGGCACCCCAGGGGCCCTTCCGAAGCCCGGGACAGGAGTGGCCGCACCTTCATGGTACCTGGCCCCCCGGTCTGGGAGAGGCAGCCTGCGTGTCAAGACTTCCCCGGGGGAATCCCCGCCCCTCCCCAGCCACAGTCCCCACGGTCCCCACCATTGCTCAGGGCCTGCTCCCTGCCCCCTGGAGGACGTGTCACCCTCCAGGCACAGCCACCTGCGGCAGGGGCTTGCTTCGCCAAGCTGCTGGCCTCCCACTCTGGCCTCATCTCCCTGGGCCGCCTCCCTCCTCCTGCCGCTCCGTCCAGAAGCAGCTACGGGACGGATTGCCTTCCCCAAAACTGCAGCCAGCCGGCCGGGGGCCTGCCCAGCTGACCGTCTGACCAGAACCCACCTGCCGAGGCGTCCCAGCCTCAATGGCACCTCCCCTGAAGCCTTTCTTGCCTGGCCCAGTTGTCCCTCAGTTCCCATAATGGGCTGCACATCCCTGCCTGGACCGGAAGGGACCGTGGCCTCCTAGTCATCCCACCTCACCAGGCGCTGTTGGCCCCAGGCCGTCAGTCACCAGCTGTCCCCACGCCCAGGACTTGGCCGGGCCCAGCACCCCCACATACCAGCTATTTTTACCTTGTGTCCCACTGGCCTTCACTCTGCCCCCTGAACAAACAGCATGGGTACTCCTGCCCCAGGACATTTGTTCTGCTGTTCCTGCTTCTCAGATTCTTTTTCTGCACATCTTTGCATGGCTGTCTCTTCACTTCACTCGGGACTCAGCCCAAATGTCCCCTCCTCAAGAAGCAGTCCCAGCCACTGAGTCTATGGACGCCCTTCTGCCAGGCGGCCTGACACCCATCATCACAGCCATTGGCTCCTCTAGGAGATAAACCTGGGGGCAGGCCCTGCTTTTCCTGCTCCGAACAGATCTTCAGCATCTGGAACGGGGCACGACGGGCCGATCTGCTGGCCGTGGGATGAATGAGTGGGCGAAGGAATAGATCACAGAGAGCTCACACCTCAGTTCCCGAATCCACCTTGCTCCCTTCTCTGCCCATCAGACCCTTCCGAAGTTTGGGGGGCTCACCTCCTTCATGAGGTGCCTGCACCTCTACGTCACCCCGCCCTGGGCCTGCAACAGCCCTTTATCGTTCCTCCACCCCCAAGGCAAAGCTTGCCCTGGGCCATGTCACCAGTTGTCCCCTCAAAACCGAACGGCCCAGCCGCGGTCCTGGGAGGCTGGCCAGGGTCTCGGTCTTTGTGCTGTGGCCAGAGGAAACAGCACCCCACCACTCACTGACTCCAGGACCCAGGATGTGGAGGGACAGGGGCGCCACCCAGGGCACCAGCTGGGGAGGGGCCGGAGCATGGGTCCCCGGGCCTTCCCGAGCGGAGTCAGCCAGACCAGAGCATAGGAGGGAGGCCCTCTGTTCCCGCGCAGCTGCCCAGAGCGAAGTGCCCGGTGGCTCAAACCACAGAAAGGCGTCGTCTCCCAGCCCTGGGGCTGGAGTGAGAGACCACGCGTCCGGGTTCCTCCTGGAGGCTCCAGGGGAGAGTGTGTGCCATGGCCCTCTTCCAGCTCTGGTGGTGCCGGCAGCCCGTGACGGGGTCCCTTCTTGTGACCATGCCAAGGCGACCTCCACCTCTGTGTTCACGCGGCCCTTTCTCCCCACGTCTCTGAGTCTGCTCCTGAGCCATCTCTCACCCTACGCCAGCATGGTCCGTCTCGAGCTCTTGACCTTAATCACACCTGGAATTAAGGCCCTAATTCCAAGTAAGTTCGTATCCTGAGGTTCTGAGCAGACATGAATTTTAGGGGCACTGTTCAACGCACTGCAGGCCCCAGCAAGGGAGGGGTGCAGCGATGGGCAAAGCGGGTCCTCGGTGGGGCGGGGCTGGTGAGGCGGGCTGGCCGTGACCCCCCCAACACCAACACGGCACCAGGGCACTCCTAGGCTCCCCCTGCAGCCCACCTCCCCTGCCAAGCTAAGTGGATGGCTGTCCATGCTGTGAGCCCACCTCACCGCCTGGCTCAGCTCTGACCCCTCGGCAGCTCAGGCGCAGCAAAGGGGAAGCGGGTAACCGGCCGATGAGGAGCTGCTGCTGTTGCCAGATGGCGCCTGGCTCAGGAGGACGCTTGCGCTCCAAGGCGGTGCTCAGGGACTGCCGCCTGCCCGGAGCCGGCCTGTGTGCCTTCTGTCTTCACCTTCCAGAATGAGCCTGCTAGTCAGAGTGGGCGGCCCATCTGGAGCCGAGCTGTGGACCTGCCTCCACTCTGGGTGGGGCGGGATGACCCCGGACCCCGCGGTCCTGCCAGGCTCGGTCCGACGTCCCAGGAGGCATCCGATTCCTCAGTTCAGGTCTGTGGAGCCCTGCGTCCCTGCACTCAGGGACCCCGATTCTCACCTTTGCTCCTCACCGGGCCTTCCCAAGCCCACCTGGGTCAGGATCCCCCGCGCCAAGTGAATCACCCGGGATACTTTCTGAAGGCGCAGACACAAGCCTTCCCTGAAAGAGTTTGATTCTGTCGCCTGAGCACAGGGAGGGAGGGACGAGGGCCTGGGCGGACAGGGGTGCGTCTAATGCCCACAGCAGACACAAGACAGACAAGCGGCCGCCCGCAGATCTGCACGCACCTCACACCCTGCTCACAGGTCTGTCTGGGCTGTTTCGTCCCGCACAGTGGACAACAGAACACGGACAGAGGAAGAGAAGTATGAAGAGACCCAGGGCCTGGGGGGCTGGCTGCGGGCGGTGAGGACGGCTGGGCCGCTGGCCTGTCCCTCGGGCGCTGGAAACCAGGCGCGGGCTGCCCTTGCCGAGGACACGCAGGCGGAGGGATAGCTCCGGGCTGCAAAAGTGATTTTAAATTCTCTGGTGCAGTGTTAAGCGGGCAGCTTAGCCCCCAGTCATGTTTAGTCTTTGCTTCTCTAGGACATGCTCATGCATAGCCAAGAAGATTTAAAATGCTTATGCGTTATTGGGGCCGAAATGAAACAAGCCTGGGTGCTGTTATCGCAGGGTGTTCAGACTCATAATAAGTGGTCTCCTCGAGGAAATAATAGAGAGAAAACCCACACACGCTGTGGGGCACTTTGGGTGGAGCCTGGAGACGGAGAGGCAGAGCGAGCCGCGCACGCCCCACGGGGCCCGCGTCCCCAAGGCTGGCCTCCGGCGCCCAGTGCTGCCAGGCCACCTCCCCCTGTGGCCCGTCCACTCCATGAGGCTCCCTGCTTCCGGAACACACAGAGCGAGAGGCACGAGGGGCCATTACTCCTTGAATGCCCACGTGAGCTGGCTGTTCTCACAAATATTCTCTCATTTAAGACCCACCCAGCCTGTGCCCCCATTTTACAGGCAAAATAATGGAGGCTCAGGTGGGTTAAGGGACTTGCCCAAGGTCACGTACTGAGTGGCAGAGCGGATTCACGCCAACAGTGCGAGCCCTGCCCTCCTGCCAGGCCACTCGATGCCCACCTGTTCCCTGAGCCACCTCGGGGCCACCCTTCCAAGGGGGACATCGAGGAACCAGGCAAGAACCTTACAGGGGAGATGTGATCCCCATCACCTGGAAAAGGAAGCAGTTCGGGTGTGCGAGGCCCCAGAGGGCAGTGGCACGGGAGAAAGAGAGGGGCAGGCTGGCCGCCGTGGGGGCGTCTGGGGGGATGGAGATGGCCCCGCGGCTGTAAGTACCCGAGGAATTGTGGGGCATGCATGCTGCTGTCCGGGAGAGCCGAGGGCACCCAGCTCTGCCCCACACCGGGCGACCCTCCTGGAAACACCCACCTCCCCTCACCTGGGACTCCTGGGCTGCACAATGGGGATGACTGTGGTGGCGGCCGCCGCAGGTCATAACTAGGGAGTCAGTGGCCTACGGGCGATATGACCATATGCCCCATCGCAGCCTGGCCCTGGCCGCCCTCCCTCGGCAGTGCCCCCACCCTGCCCTCTGCCAGGGAGCTGGAGATTGGAGGCCTCTCCAGATCAAATGTGCTGATACAGTGGAAGCGCTTTTAAATTCAATGCCCTTAACCAACAGGGGAGATGCTTTTGTTCCTTGTTTTGTTAATGTCCGTGTTTCATTCTGCACAACGAGCCTGGTGCCATACGGTGCTGGGAACACACCCAGGCATCGAGTGAGCACCCCCAGGACTCCTGGAGGCACTTCTCCAGGCTGATGGGAGGTGGGCCTGGGGCCACGGACACGCGGCTGGCCCTCTGGGGCTCCGTGTCAGCCTCTCTGAAGCTCCCATTCCTCCTGGGTGAGGGGGTCCACCTGGCTGAGGTATGGAGATCAAAGGGAGTAGATCAGCCCTCTGCCTAGGGCAGGCAGGGTGTGGCCAGGCCAGGGTCCATCCCTCCTTCACCAAGGTCTATGAAGCATGTTGCTATGAGCAGGGTGAGTGTTCAGACTGGGGCCGGGAGCGCCGGGAGGGAGAAAGCCCTGGCCAGGTGCTGCCCACCGTGGCTGCCTGGGTCTCCAGGGCCCTCCACCTGCTGATAATCCTCCATCTGCCCGCGCTGAGGCCAGACCAGGAGTCCACAGGGCCAACAGCCACAGCCAGAGCCGCCCTCCTACCGTCCTGAGTCAGGTGACTTAGAAGGATGGCCAGATTTAGCAAGCTTCACATGGGATATACTCAAACTGGAAACGTATTCATTGTTTGTCTAGAACTCACATGTAGCCGGGGGTCCCGTCTGCATGGGGCGGGTGTGGGGAGGAGTGTGCCAGTCCCAGAGGCACCTGATGGGCCGGCCTTCCCATGCACAGCCCATCCTGGGGGCCATGAGCATATGCACCCATCCTCCCGTTGTCCCCATCCAAACGGCATCCAGTGGACTCCAGTGCACCCACGTTGAGCCCAAAGCAGATGTTAACATCCTAAATATTCCAGCATTGGCACTCCTTGCTTTCCTGAGCTGGGTACTCAGAGGAAGAAGGCAGAATTGACTCAGTCTCCTGAACTAGCCCTATCAACCAACTTGGAGTGGCCCAAGCTACAGGGAGAAAGACAATGGTGAGGCCCTGGGGACAGAAGTATAGTCTCCAGGCAGGGCATCTCCCTTCTGACCTCCAGGACGGGCAGGAGAATCACCCACCTCAACAGCCGGACCTCCCCTCCAGGAGGCTGCAGGGGCAGATGGGGGTCTGAGAGGGGAGGAACCCTCCACCCACCCCCAGTTGTCCTCTGTCCCCAGAGTCTGCCCTGATGCTGCCGTAAGGACAAAATCCTAAATGAAGCCCCATCATGTCCTCTTCCTGGCCGGGCTATTGTGTCCTCATTTTGTAGGATGTCAGCCGTGCAGAGGCTGAGTGAGGGGTGTTCAGAGCATCTGCCTTGTATCTTACACTGCATGTGAACCTACAACTACCCCAAGCTTCCAAATGAAATCTGAGCCTTCTCCTTCCTTTCCACCTGCTCACACTCATGGCTCCTTTCAGTTCTGACTTCTCTTGGAGTGTCCCTCTTTCACCCTTCCTTCTCCCCCATCCCTCCCCATCCCACGGACAGAACCTACCAGAATGGGAGAGAAGTAGCTCACTGCCACATTCCATAAAGTTTAGCCTCCCAAGACACAGATCAGAGGAGAGCAGATGTGGAGGACCAGATGGAGAATATCCAGTCCAGGGGTGGTGGTGCCCATGGTGATGGTGGAGGTGGTGGTGATGTCCATGGTGATGGTGGAGGTGATGGTGTAGGTGGTGCCCATGGTGATGGTGGAGGTTGTGCTGGTGGTGTCCATGGTGATGGTGGAGGTGATGGTGGTGATGGCACCCATGGTGATGGTGGGGTAACCACAATGATGGTAGTGTCGTCCATGGTGATGGTGGAGGTGGTGGTGTTGTCCATGGTGATGGTGATGGTGACGGTGGTGTCCATGGTGATGGTGGAGGTGGTGGTGGTGTCCATGGTGATGGTGTAGGTGGTGCTGGTGTCCATGGTGATGGTGATGGTGACGATGGTGCCCATGGTGATGGTGGAGGTGGTGGTGTTGTCCATGGTGATGGTGATGGTGACGGTGGTGTCCATGGTGATGGTGATGGTGACGGTGGTGTCCATGGTGATGGTGGAGGTGGTGGTGTTGTCCATGGTGATGGTGATGGTGACGGTGGTGTCCATGGTGATGGTGATGGTGATGGTGGTGTCCATGGTGGTGGTGGAGGTGGTGGTGGTGTCCATGGTGATGGTGATGGTGACGGTGGTGTCCATGGTGATGGTGGAGGTGGTGGTGGTGTCCATGGTG
>NW_023270997.1:0-7560 GCF_011800145.1 Mirounga leonina
GGCACCCGAAGCCCAAGCAACAACAGAGAAAACAGAGACACTGGACTTCAACGTTGCTAAAAACTTTTGTGAATGAAAGGGTAATCTCAAGAGGATGTAAAGAAACCCCCAGAATGGTAGGAAATATTTGCAAATCTCATACGAGTCTTGCATCTGGAATGTGTACAAAACGCCTCCAACTTAAGAACGTAAACAACCGCACTGAAAATAATAGACATTTCTCCAAAGAAGATAGTCAGACGACCCAGTGAGCACATGGGGCAATTTTCTTCATGAGGTCATAGGAAATGCAAGCCAACACCCCAGTCACATGCCTTCCCCCACCCAGGAAGAGGGGCTCTAGTGAATAAGCAGAAATAACAAGTGTCGGAGAGGATCTGGGGAAACAGAACCCTCCTCCATTGCTGGGGGAGATGTAATATGGCGGAGCCACTGTGGCAAAGGGTGTGGCACGTCGTCCACACGTTGAGCATACTGTTCTCATTTGGCCGAACTCCACTCATTCTCTAAACAGAAGAATAGAATACAGGCCCTCTAACAACAGCCTGCACGTAAGTCTTCGTAGCAGCACTCTGGACAATAACCGAAAGATGAAAACAACCCACAGGTGCACCCACACTTGAATGGACAAACACAACGTGGTCTGTTCATACAATGGGATTCATTCAGTCACGCCACGAATGAAGGAGTGATACACGCTATCACGTGGGTGAGCTTCGAAAACATCCTACTCAGTGGAAGAAACTAGACCCCAAATACCACATACGGTATAATCCCACGTGTATGAAAAATTCGTCCCAGGTAAATGACAGGTGCCAGATCAGTGGTTGCCTGGGAGCAGGGGGATGGGGAATGGCTAGTGACTGCCTGCTCAGAGGGTGCGGGGTTTCTGTACAGGGCATTAAATGTTCTGGGACTAGATAGGGTGATGGTGCCAGCACGGGAAATGGAGTTGATAACAGCGGTTTGCACACTTTGAAATGTTTAAAAAGATAAAGTTTATTTTATCTTAAGCTACAAATATACCTGGAGACAGGAAAAGAAACCAAAGCCAAAAGAGAAGAAAAGGAATGTGTTGGCTGGTGAGGACAGGCCAACACTGGTGCTGGAATTGGCCCTGGTTGGAGCTCATCAGCTGCTCCGGGAGGTGGGGCCGGAGCTGCCTGTAGCTGGTGCTGGATGGGGTCTTGCTCCCACTGGCCCTAGCTCTGCAGGGGGAGCCAGCGCTGACTCCAGGTCGGAGGCGCCGCCGGAGCTGACTGTGGAGCCGGTCCAGCTCGGAGTCTTGCCTTGGCTCTAGCTCTGCAGTCGGCGATGGAGCCGTAGGTCCAGGGGCTTCCTCCCACTGGGGCGCACGTGGCTCCAGCTCCCGAGCTCCTGGCGAAGGCCTCGCAGCAGGACATGGAAATGCCTCGAGCTCTGCAGCGGGCTGTGGGTCTGTAGCTGCTTCTGCAGCCGCGTCGACTCTGCAGCGGTGACCGGCCCCGGGGCAGAGGCCAGTTTTCTGTCTCGAGATGGTGCTGAAGCAGCAGGAGGAGAGAAGATCACCACCCTGCCAGGGGGATCACACTGTGCTGATCCCCACAGCTCGTCCCTGTGCCTTGTCAGAGGAAACCGGCCTCCCCCAGCAGCGCTGAGCTGTCTCGAGACCTGGCTCTCGTTCTCGGGCTGCCTCGCACTCTCCCAGTGGTGCCGGATCGTGTGGGAGAACTGGTGTGGAGGTGGCTCTGCTCTGGAATTCACCCCGGGGCCGCTTTCGACTCCGGAGAGGGACCGCAGGTTGGAGCTGGAGGGGCTCTAGTGTGCGGGGCCTTGGCTCAGGCTCTCGAGCTGCTTCCACGGCTGGCTCGAGTCAGCGCCGGGGCACGTTGTGGTGCGTCCGATGGCTCGAGATCTTAGCTGCCCCACGGCTCGTGCAAGGTCTCGTGCTCGAGGTGCTCTAGCTCTGTATCGCCCACCAGCTGACCGTGTTTGAGATGCTGACCCACCGGTCAGCCTGGGAGCTCCGAGGGCAGGGAGGATGTGTGGGGGTCCCCTCTGCATTCCAGCGAACAGACACAGGTGTGCGTGATGCCCGCGTGGAAGAAAGCATGAACACAAGAGTCTGTGGCCCAGATCTCTCATCTGTAACAACATCCGCTGCATCACGGTGCTGCTCTGACTCACTAAACTTTAAGTGCTACCACCTCCCAGGCACTGCTCTGGGGGTTGGGGACCCAGCGTTGAGGAAGCACGGTCCCTGCTCGCGTGGGGTTGGCCGGAGCAGGGGTCAAACGAGGACTTCAGGTCCCCGGCAAGGGTCTCTGCTCAGCTGGGGGCAGCTGCCGGGAGCAGAGGGTCAGGCCCTTGTCCCCATCTGGCAGCTCAGGACCGACCCGCGTGGGGCGCGTGGTAAAGGGGATGCAGGATCCTTGGTCCGAATCCCCCCGTAGCCATTACCCCCATGTAGCCAGTCCCGTCACCGTCCCGAGTTTTGTCATCCATGAAGTGGGCATGAGAGGAAAGCCATTCGTGGGTTCAAGAGCCCTATCCAAGTGCGGAACCGGGTCTGGATCATCTCTGGAGGGGGATTCAGCTCCAGCCACTGCCCCAGAGCTCGATCCAGGTCCTCCACCGATGCGTGCCGCAGCTCCCGAGACTGGGGCAGCTGCAACTTCGGCTCTCGCGCCAGCTCTGGGATCAGAGCCCAGTTTAGAGCTTGAGCAGCTCCAGCACCAGCTAGGGAACTCGCCAGCCAAGGGCCAGCATCTTCACCGTCACACCCTCGCCATCGTGCACGAAGTCAGGAGAGGGGCTGGGGGCGGGAGGGTCCCTACTGGGCAGGTCACCCTGGGTACCTTGGCCATTCAACTCAGAGCTCCCCCTCCCCTCCCCTCCCACAGGTCACAGCCCCAGGGATCCCCACCCCTGCTTCCCAAACAAGGCTCAAGGTGGACAAGCAGACCTGGGATGTTGGAAATGGAGGCTTGTACCTTCAACAGTGTATACGTGTTGACCCAGAAACTCCACTTTCTGGATTCTGTTGCAAAGAGAGTTTGATGGACACGGTGTTCCCTTCAACACGGTGGGAGTGAGCTGCCCACGTTAGGGGATGGGTGCACCTGTGGCCTGGGATGGGTGCTGTTCACTGTTCTCCCAGACAGGGGTGCCCGTCACCCTTCTCTCCCGGGGACCTCCGTTTGCTCACGTTCTCGCCAGGGCTGCTGGTGCCCAGACCAGACACCTGCCAGTCTGAAGGTGACCAGTGCTGCCTCCATAGGGTTTCCTTTGCCAGAGTCCTTCCCTGGGAGCTCCTGCATCACTGACTGCCCCCATGTCTGTCCCCCTCCCCCTGGAACTGCATGCATTTCGTCTCTGGCCCTGTGCAACCCAGGGACTTGGAGCATGGTTTGGACCAGACGCATGGGGAAACTTTCTGTGGCCTTGGGTTGTGAGCAATGCTTTGGCTCTTTGGGGTGTGTCTTCCAGCTTTCTGCATTTCCCTGGTTTCTCTGTGGGTCACAGGATGAGCCAGCCCTTTCCTGTCTGGGGTCAGGCTGAGGTGTCCCAGCAGGAACAGGGGTCTCTGCCCCGAGATTGTGTCCATATTTACCAAAGGGGTTCTATGGTTACATCTCATCTGTAATCCATCGGAGATTTCAACATCCAATAAGGGAAATTCTATGTCAAGTCAACCCAGAAAAGAAGGAGACCCCTTTTAAAATAGGGGGGCACACACAAAGGCCCATACTGTGTGACTCCACGTACAGGAACCTCCAGAATAGGTAAAGGAACAGAGAGAGGAGGCAGCTTAGGGTTTTCCAGGGAGGCCTTCTGGTTCGGGGACTCCTTTGGGGAAGCAGATATTCCACAGCCATGTTCTGTGGTGTGGTGGCCCAGCGTGGGAATGTACTTGATGTTCACGACTTGTTCAAGTGAAAAGAATGAATTTCATTTAAAATAAATAATAAACAGCATATACGACATGGAAAGAGAATAGAACAGTTACTACGAACCAGAGAGAAAGAACATAGGGGGAGGGGATGAAACAATCTGGCGGGGAATCGGGGTCGGGTGATGGAGCTAAGGGTAATGGTACAAGGAGCTCTCCCCGTGAGGATGTGGGCTCTGGATGTGGTTCTGGGAGCCCTGCAGGAACAGGAGGAGGGGCAGGGCCAGATGCAAGAGCAGGGCCAGACACAAGAGCAGGGCCAGGGGCGGGATCCACGGTAAGAGCTGTGTCAGGGGCAAGTAGAGGAGCCCAGGCAGGGCCAGGGGAAGGGGCAGCGGCCCTGGAAAGCAGGGGAAGGGGCATCGGCTCTGGCAGGGTCAGGGGCAGGAACAGGGACACCGGCACGGGAAGGGGCATTGGCTCTTGCATGGGCAGGAACAGGGACGCAGGTAGGGGAAGGGGCATCGGCTCTGGCAGGGGCAGGGGCAGGAACAGGGACACTGGCAGGGGAAGGGGCATCAGCTGTGGCAGGGGCAGGGACAGGAAATGGGACGCAGGCAGGGGAAGGGGCATCAGCTCTGGCAGGGGCAGACGCAGGAACAGGGACACAGGGAAGGGAAGGGGCATCGGCTCTGGCAGCGACAGGGGCAGGAACAAGGACGCAGGCAGGGGAAGGGGCATGGGCTCTGGCAGGGGCCGGAATAGGGACACATGCAGAACAAGGGACAGGTGCAGGGGCAGGTGGTGGGCCAGGGTCAGGAATGGGCGCACACGCAGGGGCAGGGAAACGGGCTGGGAAAGGGGAAGGAGCTGGATCAGAGGCAAGGATAGGAGCACAGGCAGGGACTGGGGAACGGACAGTTGCAGGGGCTGAAGCCGAGTCAAGGGCAAGAACAGGAATACAGGCAGGGGCAGGAGAAGGGGCAGGATCCAGGGCCAGAGCTGCGTTCGGGGCAAGAACAGGAACTCAGGTAGGGGAAGGGGCAGGTGCAGGCCAGGAGGTGGGTCAGGGATAGGAACAGGACCACAGGCAGGGGCAGGGGCAGAACCCGGTCAGGGGCAAGAATAGGAGCAAAGGCAGGGGCAAGGGAAGGGCAGGATCCAGGGCAGGAGCTGGGTCAGGGTCAGGATCCGGATCAGGGGCAAGAAGAGGTGCACAGGTAAGGGAAGGGGCTGGTGCAGGGTCAGGAGTTGGGTCAGGGGCAAGAACTGGTGCACAGGCAGTTGCTGGGGAAGGGGCAGGTGCAGGGGCAGGAGGTGGGTCAGGAGAAGGGACATTGGCCCTAGCAGGGGCAGGGGTAGGGGCAGGGGCACGGGCAGGAGTTGGGGCAGGGGCCGGAACAGGAGCACAAGCCGGGGAAGGGGAGGGGGCCGGTGAAAGGGGAGGGACAGGGTCTGCCGCATTGGCACGTACAGGAACCGGGGCAGTATCTGAGTCAGGGGCAAGAACCGGGTCACTATCAGTGGTAGGGATGGGTCAGGATCCAGGGCAGGAGCTGGGTCGGAGGCAGAGCAGGGCCACAATTCGGGGCAGGCGCAGGGGCGATGGCTCTGGCAGGCAAAGGGGAAGGCACAGGGTCAGGCTCTCCGGAGGCAGGTTCTCCAGCAGGCCCTTCCTGGCCCCCGTCAGGCTCTCCGTGGGCGGGAGCTGGGTCACCTGCCGGCTCCTGGTCTCCTGCTGAAGTCGCAGCCACCACCCCTCCGTCCAGAGCTGCCGATGGAGTCGGAAAGGGCTCTAGCTCCTCAGGTGGTGGAGCAGCTGTGAGAGGAGAAAATCTCAGGCCGAGCCTGCTCTCCGTGGAGACATAACCCAGCCCAGGGCCTCCCAGTGAAGCCGCAGGCAGGAAGGAGCCCTCCCCGGGGCCTCTCCCCGACCGCAGTCCACCCGCTGGGCGCTCTGAGCCCAGTCATTGCTCCAGGCCCCACACCAGGCTCTGGGGGCTCCTTCCTGTGGGGCCAACCCCCACCCTTCCGCACACACCCACTGGCACCCAGCCCCGGGCTTCTCAGCCTCAGGCTCGGCCTCCGTGGGCTCCGGCTCCTGGAGCGGAATGCAGTCAATGACCACAAGGGACAGTGGTCTGGGTGGTGTCGGTGGCCTCTCCCCGCAATCCACACCACCTGCTCGAGGGGAGTCCTGTGGGGTCACGCTCCGGATCCCGGACATGAAGTGGGTGTCCGCCAGCCTCGTGCCGATCTCATCGGAGGTCTGCAAAGACAGGGACGGGTAGCCGGCCCGGAGGCATCCCAGTCCTGCCCGGCCAACCTCCCTGTCCCCTGCCCAGTCGCCCTGCTGCTCCCAGATCAGACACACACCTGTGGGTGCACAGCCCTGCACGCGGGACAATGACCCATCCCTGCAGGGCGATCGAGGGAAACCCTGGGCAGAAGCTCAAAGCCCCCCACACCCCGTCCCACCCAGCTAGCCTTGACTTTGAACATGACCTGCCCACGGGTTATCTGACCCCTCATCAGCCTGCTCTTCAATGGCGTTGGCCCACCCCACATGAACCCTCCTCACACACACACACACACACACACACACACACACACACACACACACACACGGAGGGGAGGGGACCTGGGGCTGCACAGGTGGATTAGACCCTGTGGGGCTGGGTGGCCGGCTCTGGGCCTCCTGGTGTCACATTTCGGGCCTTCCGGCCAAACAGCCAGAGACGGTGGGGAGCCCTGATCGGACATCCCCAGCGGGGGCCAGCGTTTGCAGGGCGGGCTTTCTTCAGCCTGTGGCATCCAGACTTAGGGAGGCAACAAGCCCACATGTTCATGGTTGGATGATCTCCAACGAAATGAGCTGGGCAGGGGGCTGTCTCTGGAATGTGGGTGCTTTTCTTACATGGGTTCCAAATTCTGTTGGACTCTGTTGTCAGGGAAGTGAGGTCACCAGTGCCTGGGGTCCCCTTACCCAACTTCCTCCTCACACAAGACCCCCGCCCCCGAGGGCCCCCTCCCGCGGCTGCTCAATGCTCCCCCTCCCCCCATGCCCCATCCATACAGTGACTCCCTCACAGCCCCCCTATAGCCTTGCCAAGGCCTGGGTGCAGCCGGTGTCCCCGCTGTGAGGACACAGAGCTGGCTTCAGACTGGGCTCCTCTCGTGCCCAGGGCTGTGGCCCTGGACAGACCCTGTGCCCCTCAGGGCCTCCCCAGGCTCCCCATCTGCACAGTGGGGTGTTCTGGCTTCTACTCCTAGGGACGCCATCAGCGGTAGGGCCTCTACATACATTCCAGACCTGCTATCACAGGAGGCTGCGACACACTTGGCAATGCAAGGATGAGCCAGGGGATGGGCGGGACATGGAGCACAGCTCAGAGAGGCCTGGGTCTGCTCTGGGGTCTGGGCAAAGCCACCGCCTTCTTGCGTGTTCCCAGCCTCTGTGAGAAGGTTGCAATGAACGGATTCCGACCTTGTCCTCTGGTGACGCACGCTTCCAGGGTACCCCTTAGGTATAGTCTCAGGCCCCGGGGCCGCGTCTGCTCCCATGTGCTGGGCAGTCCCCACAGTGGTTCCGGGGCATTCCCGCATCCTGCTCACACATCCCTGTGGAATCCCCTTCACTCCGGGGTGGATGGCCTGTGTGACCGCGCTCTCAGGAAGAGAATGGGGCC
>NW_023270997.1:7570-13556 GCF_011800145.1 Mirounga leonina
GGCCTGTGTGACCGCGCTCTCAGGAAGAGAATGGGGCCAAATGCTGGGATGTCATTTCCAAGCTGATGGAGGAAAGTCTGTGACTTCTTCTGGTTCCCACTGTCGTGTGTTCATTCTCTGTCTCCTTCTCTGTTTCTGTCTCTGTCTCTGTGTCTCTCACAGGAGCAGGATCTGTGGACTCCAGGGGTGATGTGAGAAACCTCAGAAGCCTCCCTTGTCCGTGTATCCCTCTTCTGTCCCGGTGCTCCATTCCTTCCTAAGGCCTTGTCACCCAGACAAGAGCAGTGAATCTGGAACCTCTTCCAAATGGAGACCCGGAGACTACAATAAGGAGGGTCTTGGCCTTGGTCCCCAGACAAGTGGTCCGTGCTCTGCCACATTCTGCGTACCCAGGTCCTCAGCCCCCAAGCCCCCAGTCTGTCCCCTGCTCCGAAGGACCCCGAGGGAGTACAAAGCATTTTCCCAGGACTGGGAGCACAGGGGGTCGGGGATGGAGATCCAAGGCCAACAGGCTCTCCCACAAGCCTGTGGGACCCTAGGGACCCTGCATCTCTACAGCCCACGTGACAGAAGAATAAGCTTAGGCCTTTGTGCTGGAGCCCCTCTCGACTTGGTGGTGGGTATCTCTTCCTGCTTCGAAGTGCCCAGGCTGGTGATGGACACCGGAACCCAGACCCTGTCCTCTCCCAGTGCCCTGGCAACCCCCCTGGGCCCCTTGGGGACCCCTGACCCTCAGCCTGGCCTGTCTCCCCTCCCCATGCTATGGATCTGGGTCCCTCCCAGGAGTCCGGATGCCCTGCCACATGGCCTAGCTGTCTGCAACCCGTTTCTTCTTTCCCCCCTGTCACACACCTCGCTCCCAAGGTGTCCTCCCCTTCTGCCCCACAGCTGGGCACTCAGAGTGGTGTGTGTGTGCGGGTGGGTGTGTGTGGGGGGGTGGGTGTGCAGGTGCACGTGCCTCTACATGCCTGGGGATGCCAAGGTACTGTCCGCACATGGGACGGGGTGGGTAGCTCTTCCCGAGGATCTGAGGGCCTCTCACCCCCAAAGCAAACCTCATGGGAGGGTTGGGACTGGCCTAGGATTGGAGAGCAGCTCCTTGGACTCTGCACCCCTCAGTTGTCCTGGGCCAGTCCCTTCCTCTCTTGACCCAGGTTCCCAAATGGCCCTGAGGGTCGGACATGGAAAGGCTTGAAAGTGGCTGCTCCTCCATGGGTAGGTGGGGGACAGGTGCACCAGGCACGCAGGCCTCCCCACCAAGAGGGCCAGCCAGGTGTGTCATGGCCAGGTGTGCACAGACGACCTGCCCACAGCTCCTGGACCATGACCCAGCCCTGCGGCAGTTGTGCACCAGACCCAAGGCTCCGCACCTGACCGGTCCCCGGCGTTCCCTCACCACCTCGGAGACAAGGGCTCTTCTTCGTCCTAGGGCCCGTCACCCTTCAGACAATGAGAGCCGAGGGATCCGTATGTAGGGGAGGCCGGCAGGGCGTCCCACGGCACGTCGTGTGCCCATCTCTGCTTTGTCGTCTAGGCTTAGCGGCGGACCCCCACCTAGAAAGAGGCCCGCGGGGCAGGGATATTGTCTGCCCTGTTCCCTGAATTATGGAAAATGTCTAGAAGGGGCTTCCTGTCCATGTGTGGAGTCGATGAAGCCCAGCCAGCACCTTTCAGATGTCCGAGTGGCTCTGGGGCCCCTCTGCCAGCCCCCAGGGATCCCTGCTCTGGCTCCACCCAGGATGGGAGCCCCAGATGGAATCTGAAACCTCCTCACAGCCAGGAAGGCGGCTTTGCCCGGGTCACAGGACACCGAGTCTTGGGGCAGAGAGCTCCTTCACGGTGAAGAGGAAACACCGCAGCCCCAGGTGACCCTCCCCTTGGGCCGGCCCCAGGGTGGGGAGCGTTCCCAACAGGCCCGACAGCACCCCGTGTGTGGGGCCTGGCCTCGTGGCATGCAGGGTCCCCAGGAGACACCTGAGGTTCGGAGAGGGGACGTGCCAGGCCCGAGACACACAGACCGCAGGTGAAGGGGAGCCTCCGGCCGGGACGGCGGTCCCTGCTCACCTTGGTGAGCAGCAGGGGTGGGAAGGGCTGGGGAGGCGTTCCTCTGGGAGGTGCTCCGGGAGAGGGGCCACAGGAGAGGGCCTGGCCCGGCTCCACCACCTTCCTCAGGCTGTAAGCACGGTCCGCCCACAGCCTCTGGCTCGCCCCCAGCGGCAGGGCCCACTCAGGTTCACGGTGGGGCTGATCTGCGGTAAAGGAGGGAGAATTCACAACACAGAAATTGCAAGACTATTTCTGTCCGTGTCCTGACGTGCAACAGAATATCCAAATTGGTTCGGATCATCTTCCATGTATGTGAAGGGTGATTTTGTACCTGGCCAGGGCTGGGTCTGGACCGGGTGTGTGTGTCTGTGTGTGAAGGACCAGGTGTGTGTGTGTGTGTGTGTGTGTGTGTTTGTTTGAAGGACTGGGTGTTTGTGTGTGTTTGGCGTGTGTGTCTGTTTGTGTGTGTCTGTGAAGGGAGCAGCCCAGACCCCTTGGGTTGAGATCATGGCCACGTAAGGGGCACAGCCGTCGTGGCACCCCGGGTCGTCAGTGTCCCGGATGGCGACAGGGCAGGAGACCCTCGCGGCCCTCCCCGAGCCGGGTCCTGGAGCGCCCTCGTCCCAACACTCCCCCTGAGCCCGCACCAGCCCTTACCGACTGCCTGGTGCACGTGCCCCACACCGGGGAGCCGTCGAGTGCGGCTCCTGTTGACCAGCTTGTCCCCAATTTCTTCCATGGGGCTCTGCAAAGACAGTGAGCGGCGCCCGGCCCGGAGACATCACAGCCCTGCCCGGCCGTCCTCACCGTCCTCTTGCCCAGGCCCACAGCTGCCCCCAGATCAGACACAGCCCCGTGAGGGCACAGCCCTGCGCCCGGGGTGCACTGACATGTATCGACAGGGCTCCGGATCAAACCTGGGGAGAAGGAGGCCGCCCCAGCACACCCCGCCCCCCAACCAGCCAGCCTTGACCCGGGGTGTCAACATGATCCACCCACCAGGCATATGGCCCCTCATCACCCTTCTCCTGCTCAGGGTGGGCTACCCTGTCCGAGACCTCTGCACACACACACACACACACACACACAGAGGGGCGCTGGGCTGCACGGTCGGATCACAGCGGTGTCTGGCTGGCCTGCCTGGCTCTGGGCCTCCCTGTGTTCCCTTTGGGCCCCCACGGGCAAATGGCCCGAGGTGTCAGGGGTGGGACCTGACCCCAGGTCTGCAGTGTAGGCAACGGCTCTCACTGTCGGCTTTGCTGAGACCACATCCTGGGGACATCGGGATACAGCAGGATTGCAGCATCTCCAGCAGAGTGCACTGAGTAGGAAGGGGGCTGTCTCGAGAATGTGGGTGCCTGTGACAGCCCTTGGGCATCTTGGGGACGCCCTGGCCATCAGCCTGGCATGTCTCCCCCGAGCCCCATGCTACGGCCCCGGGCATGTTCCCAGGAGACAAGGCCCACAGCCCGGGGCCCAGCTGCCTCCAACCTCCTCCTTCTTTCCCCCTTGTCCCCTCCAGGGTCCACGCCCCATTGGACGTCCCTGCGCATTTTGTGTGTGTGTGTGTGTGTGAGTGTGTGTGTGCTGAGAGAGCCTTGTGCGTACGTGTGCCCGCGCGAGGATGACCAGAGGAATGGGCCCCACATGGGAGTGTGTGGAGCGGTCCCCCAGACTTAGGGGCCTTCGTTCCCAAAGGAAACCCCCTGTGAAGTGAAGTTTTGCCTCGGAAGCTGGAACCCTCCCTGTTCCTCTAGCCTCTGTTCAGCTGGTGCGTCCCAGGCCAGTCGCTGTCTCTACTCCCCTCAGTTTGCCAACTGTCCCATGAGGGCTTGGAGGAGGACCTTCATTAGCGTGGCTCGGCGTGGCCAGTCGGCTCCCACCTTTTGGGTGGAAGTGGTGCAGGTGCACTCTGGGTGGGCGGGGCTCTCCCACCAACGGTTGGTCGGAGGCAGGTGGATCCTGGGCAGGCGCACACAGCCCAGCAGATGGCGCCTGCGCGGGACCCCCCATGCCAGGAGGCCTGCACAAACCCGAGGGGTGGCTGTGGCCTTGGTCCTCCGTGTCCCGATCTCCACTACCTGCTAATTGACCCTCACGTCCTCTTAGGCCGGGGGCCAGACGCAGTCCCGCCAGGCAGGGCCGCTGGACTGAGTGGACATGGAGACCTGGGGACTAGAGAGAAATGAAATATACCCCCGCTGCCGACCTGGCCCCCACGTCCCACTTCAGTGTTCGTCTCAGTGCATGGCGGGGAGGTCAGGGGAGGGTGATGGGGACACGTGTGGCAGGGAGGAGGTCAGTCCGCCTTTTCCTCCTCTACATCCCCTCCCCCTGTCTTCCTGGCACCAGCCCCTCTACCCAAAATCCGGCACTCAAACACCTTCATCTCCCTGCTTTCAACCCCAACCCATCGTCCTGAGTTGGGCGTCACTGACCCCATCTCCAAAGTAGAAAACTGAGGTCCCAGGTGTTGCCACAGGTGCTTGCCAGTCACAGGGCTGTGACATGGCCCTGCTGTGGGTTTGAACCCAGCTCAATCTGAACCAAAGCCTGAGCTTACAGAGGAGCCGGAGGAAGGGGCCTTTGAGCCCAGGCTTGTAGGTGAGGCCATCCTGGATGGGGGTCATAGGGAGGGGCGGCAGGGGTTCTGAGGGGCAAATTCCTGCCGGGCTACGTGGGGGCCGAAGGCCATACAGAGGCTGGAGTGGGCTGAGGCTGCACACTGGGGAGCATGTCTAGACCAGATCACGCAGGGCTCTCTGGATATTGGGCAAGGAGTCAGGGGACACTGCGGGTTGGGGGGTTCACGGGACACCATCCGGGCCGTCTTACCAGATCCACAGCATCGGAGATTTAGAAGGAGCTTGGAGGGCATGTTATTGTCCCCAACCAAGCATGGATCACCAAACAAGCACCACCCGGAGGTGAGGAGGCTGCCGCAGTTTCCTCCTGTGTAGAGTGGGGGCCGTGGTGGTCGTCTGCGTCCTTCCAGGCCTGGGTATGCTGCCTGGAAGGTCCAGAGGTGGCTTCTTGTCAGAGTAGCTAGCTGCTCCAGTGAGGTCAGTACTCAGAGACGTCTGAGTCAGGAGACCAAAGGGACGCCCCACGTGCCCAGTTCAGCAGGATGCTCTTGGACATGGTGCCGATCGTCATGTCCAGGCTGATGGGGTTGAGGCAGCAGCGCCCACTGCTGCATGGAGAGCGGCAGCGAGAAGCCGAGGTTGCAGACCAAGAGACACGGCGTTCGTGTGAGTCCGAGGCTGCCACAGATGTGTTGGAGGCTGAGGAGGCGGAGGTGCTGACAGAGGCTGAGATGATGCCTGAGGTCTCCAGCGATGACTGCGAGGTCAAATGCGGAACTTGAGGAATGGCAAGGCCAGCAGAAACCCCAGACTGTGTAAGGCACCTGCCGTCAGCCTCTAGCCCAGAAGATGTTAGAGACTGAGTCTTCTTGGCCCCTAGTGGCTGTGGAGTGGGGATCCAGGCTCCAGGAAGGGATGTCTGTCAGGGAGAACGGTGGGACAGTCACCTCCTTTTCCTGGCCATCAGGGATCCTGGGACAAAACCCAAACTAATGTCGTGCACATCTCCATCGGGCTGGAGGAGCATGCAGAGCGGGTAGGCGATGTCCCTGCTGCGCAGGTAGGGGCTGCATCTGAGCTGGTCCCAGGACTTGGAGTGAGCGCTCCTTTTGGACGTGGGTGTTGTGTTGGGGGTGTGGTGGCAGAATTGAAGGGCTGACTTTGCATTGATCCGACACCCTGGGTGAATGGGTTCTCTAGGGTGTCCATGGGCACAGGTGGCTGTGACCCACACTTGGGAGGGTGTGAACGAAGCACACAGAAGACAGTGCCCTGAGCTATGCAGGTTTTCTGCTCATGGGCAGTGCTCCTTGGCAAAACTCAGCTAGTCTGCTTGTTCCTAGAGCACAGAAGGC
>NW_023270998.1:0-9977 GCF_011800145.1 Mirounga leonina
CACCAGAGTTGGCCTGTCCTCACCAGCCAACGCATTCCTTTTCTTCTTTTTGGCTTTGGTTTCTCTTCCTGTCCCCAGGTATATTTGTAGCTTAAGATAAAATAAACTTTATCTTTTTAAACATTTCAAAGTGTACAAACCAATGTTATCAACTCCATTTCCCGTGCTGGCACCATCACCCTATCTAGTCCCAGAACATTTAATGCCCTGGACAGAAACCCCGCACCCTCTGAGCAGGCAGTCACTGGCCATTCCCCAACCCCCTGCTCCCAGGCAACCACTGATCTGGCACCTGTCATTTACCTGGGACGAATTTTTCATGCACGTGGGATCATACCGTATGTGGTATTTGGGGTCTAGTTTCTTCCACTGAGTAGGATGTTTTCGAAGTTCACCCACGTGATAGCGTGTATCACTACTTCATTCGTGGCGTGGCTGAATGAATCCCATTGTATGAACAGACCACGTTGTGTTTGTCCATTCAAGTGTGGGTGCACCTGTGGGTTGATTTCATCTTTCGGTTATTGTCCAGAGTGCTGCTACGAAGACTTACGTGCAGGCTGTTGTTAGAGGGCCTGTATTCCATTCTTCTGTTACAGAATGAGTGGAGTTCGGCCAAATGAGAACAGTATGCTCAACGTGTGGACGACGTGCCACACCCTTTGCCACAGTGGCTGCGCCATATTACATCTCCCACAGCAATGGAGGAAGGTTCTGTTTCCCCAGATCCTCTCCAACACTTGTTATTTCTGCTTATTCACTAGAGCCCCTCTTCCTGGGTGGGGGAAGGCATGGGACTGGGGTGTTGGCTTGCATTTCCTATGACCTCATGAAGAAAATCGCCCCATGTGCTCACTGGGTCGTCTGACTATCTTCTTTGTAGAAATGTCTATATATTCAGTAGGGTTGTTTAGGTTCTTAAGTTGGAGGCGTTTTGTACACATTCCAGATGCAAGACTCGTATGAGATTTGCAAATATTTCCTACCATTCTTTGGGTTTCTTTACATCCTCTTGAGATTACCCTTTCATTCACAAAAGTTTTTAGCAACGTTGAAGTCCAGTGTCTCTGTTTTCTCTGTTGTTGCTTGGGCTTCGGGTGCCATACAAGAGACACCATATTGCCAAATACAAGGGAAGGAAGATCTGCCCCTAGCTGCTCTTAGTTTCCTTCTGAGTGTTAAGAATTTTCCCTCTTAAAGTTCATTCTTGGATCCATGTGGAGTCATTTTTATAGGGTGGAAGGGAATGCTCTGACTTCACTCTTTCCTATGTGGATATCCGGTTCCTCAACACCGTTTGTTGGAGACACAGTTTTTGCCTCATTGAATGATCTTGGTCTCCGTGTTCGAAAACAACTGACTGTACATGTATGTATTCCTTGATTCTCAGCACTATCCCATTGATCCATATGTGTCGGTCTTCTCTGATCATACCTTTCGGGAAATATTATAATCTCGTACAGAGTATTTCAAATTCTTAGGTTTATTTGCATAGAAGATCATGTCCTATATAAATAAACTTTTTCTTCTTCCTTTCCATTTGTGAGCTTTTAGTAACTAATCTTGTATAATTTCTCTGACCAAACTTCCATGACAATATGGAAATGAAGTGGTGGACATGGGCATCCTTGACTTGTTGGGGATTTTAAGGAGAAAACTCTCAGTCTTTCACCACAGAGAATGATATACATATGAGTTATTTTTAATAAATATCCTTTATCATAATTTTTAAAGAATTATTTATTTATTTATTTATTTATTTATTTATTTATTTATTTATTTATTTGAGAGTATGCAAACCCAGGAGTGGGGAGGGCAGAGGGAGAGAATCTCCAAGCACAGTCCCGACTGAGTGCAGAACCCTCCCTGGAGCTCAATCTGAAGACTCTTGAGATCATGACCTGAGCCCAAACCAAGAGTCGGACACTCAACCTACTGAGCCACCCAGGCACCTCTCCTTTATCACAATTTAACCTTCTATTTCTATTTTATTGAGAACACTTGATATGAAAAGTTTTGCATTTTGTCAAAGCTTATCCTACAACAATTGACATGATCATGTTTCTTCTGGATGTGGTCTAGGACACTGATTAGCTACGTTGAACAGCCTTTGCATTCCCGGTGTAAATCACACTTGGTCATGATGTAGAGTCCTGTCAATGTGCTGCTAGATTCTGTCTGCTAGAGTTCTGTTGAGGATTTTTGCCTCGCTCTTCATCATGGATTTTGGCCTGCAACTGTCTTTTCTTGTAAGGTCTTTGTCCGTCTTTGGAATCGGGACAATGCTGGCATTCTAGGGTGACGTGGGAAGTGTTCCCTCCTCTTGTACTTTTTTCAGACTTTCAGAAGGATTGGTATTCTGTCTTCTTTTAACGTGTGGGACAAATCACCAGGGAAAGCATCAGGTTCTGGGCTTTTCATTCTTGGGAAGTTCTCATGACTGCTTCAGTCTATTGACTTATTATAGGTCTGCTCAAGGTTTCCATTTCTTCTGGAGTCACTTTGGAAGTTTGTGTTCTTCTCAGAATGATCTGCTTCATCTCAGGGAGCCAATTGGTTGGTAGAAAGTGGTTCCATTTTTGTCTCTTTGTCCATTTTGGTAAATCTGCAAAAGAAAGAACTGTTGTTTTCACTGATTTTTCTCACGTGCTCTTCTCTTCCATGTATCGCTGCCCTAATCTTCCTAGTTGCCTTTGCTCAACTAACTTTGATCTTCTCCTTCGACTGAACCAGAGGAATATTCTAACCGTTCCAGATGCCAGCCAGCCAGAGGGCCTTTGTCTAGGTCTGGGTTGTTGGGTAGAGAAGCGATACAGACTGGAGTGGATCAGGCTACCTGGGCAATTTCTACCTCACCTGGCATTCCAAGTCACCCCCAGACCGTCATTTCAGGCTGAAGCTCTCCTCCTGCCAGGCATGATGCCCAGCAACAGACTGACCTGACTTCCCATGAACCACTCACGACCTTAGGGGCCTTCTGTGCTCTAGGAACAAGCAGACTAGCTCAGTTTTGCCCAGGAGCACTGCCCATGAGCAGAAAACCTGCATAGCTCAGGGCACTGTCCTCTGTGAGATTCGTTCACACCTTCCCATGTGTGGGTCACAGCCACCTGTGCCCATGGACACCCTAGATCACCCATTCACCCAGGGTGTCGGATCAATGCAAAGTCAGCCCTTCAATTCTTCCACCACCCCCAACACAACACCCAAGACCAAAAGGAGCGCTCACTCCAAGTCCTGGGACCAGCTCAGATGCAGCCCCTACCTGCGCAGCAGGGACATCGCCTACCCGCTCTGCATGCTCCTCCCGCCCGATGGAGATGTGCACGACATTAGTGTGGGTTTTGTCCCAGGATCCCTGATGGCCAGGAAAAGGTGGTGACTGTCCCACCCTTTCTAACTGACAGACATCCCTTCCTGGAGCCTAGGTCCCCATTCCACAGCCACAAGGGCCCAAGAAGACTCAGTCTCTAGCACCTTCAGGGCTAGAGGCTGACCGCGGGTGCCTTACACAGTCTGGGGTTTCTGCTGGCCTTGCCGTTCTTCAAGTACCGGAGTTCACCTCCCAGTCATCCCTGGAGACCTCAGGCATCAGCTCAGCCTCTGTCAGCACCTCCGCCTCCTCAGCCTCCATCACATCTGTGGCAGCCTCGGACTCACACGAGCGCCGTGTCTCAGGGTCTGCAACCACGGCTCCTCGGTGCCGCTCTCCATGCAGCAGGTGGGCGCTGCTGCCTCAACCCCATCAGCCTGGACATGACGATCGGCACCATGTCCAAGATCATCCTGCTGAACTGGGCACGTGGGGCGTCCCTTTGGTCTTCTGACTCAGACGTCTCTGAGTACTGACCTCACTGGTACTCCTAGCTACTCTGACAAGAAACCACCTCTGGACCTTCCAGGCAGCATGCCCAAGCCTGGAAGGACGCAACGACCACCACGGCCCCCACTCTACAGAGGAGAAAACTGCGGCAGCCTCCTCACCTCCGGCTGATGCTTGCTTGGTGATCCATACTTGGGTGGGGACAATAACATGCCCAACCAGCTCCTTCTAAATCTACGATGCTGTGGCTCTGGTAAGACTGCCCAGATGGTGTCCCGTGAACCCCCCAACCCGCAGTGTCCCCTGACTCCTTGCCCAATATCCAGAGAGCCCTGCATGATCTGGTCTAGACATGCTCCCCAGTGTGCAGCCCTCAGCCCACTCCAGCCTCTGTAGGGCCTTCGTCCCCCAGGGAGCCCGGCAGGAATTTGCCCCTCAGAACCCCTGCCGTCCCTCCCTATGACCCCCTTCCAGGATGGCCTCACCTCCAAGCCTGGGCTCAAAGGCTCCTTCCTCCGGCTCCTCTGTAAGCTCAGGCTTTGGGTCAGATTGAGCTGGGTTCAAACCCACAGCAGGGCCATGTCACAGCCCTGTGACGGGCAAGCTCCTGTGGCAACTCCTGGGACCTCAGTTTTCTAATTTGGAGATGGAGTCAGTGAATCCCACCTCAGGAGGATGGGTTGGGGTTGAAAGCAGGGAGATGAAGGTGTTTGAGTGCCGGATTTGGGGAGAGGGGCTGCTGCCAGGAAGACAGGGGGAGGGGATGTAGAGGAGGAAAAGGTGGCCTGACCTCCCTGCCACACGTGTCCCCATCACCCTCCCCTGACCTCCCCGCCATGCACTGAGACGATCACTGAATTGGGACTTGGGAGCCAGGACGGCAGCGGGGGTATATTTCATTTCTCTCTAGTCCCCAGGTCTCCATGTCCACTCAGTCCAGCGGCCCTGCCTGGCGTGACTGGTTCTGGCACCCGGCCTAAGTGGACGTGAGTGTCACTGATCAGGCAGTGGAGATCGGGACACGGAGGACCAAGGCCACAGCCAGCCCCTCAGGGTTGTGCAGGCCTGCTGGCAGGGGGGATCCCGCGCAGGCGCCGTCTGCTGGGCTGTGTGCGCCTGCCCAGGATCCACCTGCCTCCGACCCACCATTGGTGGGAGGGCCCCGCCCAACCAGAGTGCACCTGCGCCACGTCCACCCAAAAGGTGGGAGCCGACCAGCCACGCCGAGCCGCGCTAATGAAGGTCCTCCTCCAAGCCCTCATGGGAGAGTCGGCAAACAGAGAGCAGGAGAGGCAGGGACTGGCCTGGGACCCACCAGCTGAGCAGAGGCTAGAGGAACAGGGAGGGTTCCAGCTTCCGAGGCCAAACTTCACTTCGCAGGGGATTTCCTTTGGGAACGAAGGCCCCTAAGATCTGGGGGACCGCTGCCCACACTCCCATATGGGGCCCTTTCCTCTGGTCATCCTCGCGCGGGCACACGTACGCACAAGGGTCTCTGGCGGTGTGCCCGCGCGCGCACACACACACACTCACACACACACACACACAAACTCCCCAGGGGCGTCCAAAGGGGCGTGGACCCTGGAGGGGACAAGGTGGGAAGAAGGAGGAGGTTGGAGGCAGCTGGGCCGTGGGCTGTGGGCATTGTCTCCAGGGAACATGCCCGGGGCCGTAGCATGGGGCTCGGGGGAGACATGCCATGCTGATGGCCAGGTCGTCCCCAAGATGCCCAAGGGCTGTCACAGGCACCGACATTCTCGAGACAGCCCCCTTCCTACTCAGTTCACTTGGCTGGAGATGCTGCAATCCTGCTGTATCGCGATGTCCCCAGGATGTGTTCTCAGCAAAGCCGACAGTGAGAGCCGTTGCCTACACTGCAGACCTGGGGTCAGGTCCCACGCCTGACACCTCTGGCCATTTCCCTGGAGGGGCCCAAAGGGAACACAGGGAGGCCCAGAGCCAGCCAGGCCAGACAGAGACCGCTGTGATCCGACCGTGCAGCCCAGCGCCCCTCTGTGTGTGTGTGTGTGTGTGTGTGTGTGCAGAGGTCTCGGGCAGGGTAGCCCACCCTGAGCAGGAGCAGGGTGATGATGGGCCAGATGCCTGGTCGGTGGATCATGTTGACACCCCGGGTCAAGCATGGCTGGGTGGGACTGGGTGTGCTGGGGCGGCCTCCTTCTACCCATGTTTGATCCGGAGCCCTGTCGATACATGTCACTGCACCCCGGGCGCAGGGCTGTGCCCGCAGCAGCTGTGTCTGATCTGGGGGCAGCAGTGGGCCTGGGCAGGAGGACGGTGAGGACGGCCGGGCAGGGCTATGATGCCTCCGGGCCGGGCGCCGCTCACTGTCTTTGCAGAGCCCCATGGAAGAAATTGGGGACAAGCTGGTCAACAGGAGCCTCACTCGACGGCTCCCGGTGTGGGGCACGTGCACCAGGCAGTCGGTAAGGGCTGGTGCGGGCTCAGGGGGAGTGTGGGGACGAGGGCGCTCCAGGACCCGGCTCGGGGAGGGCCGCGAGGGTCTCCTGCCCTGTCGCCATCCGGGACACTGATGACCCGGTGTGCCACTACGGCTGTGCCCCTTACGTGGCCATGATCTCAACGCAAGGGGTCTGGGCTGCTCCCTTCACAGACACACACAAACAGACACACACGCCAAACACACACACACACCCAGTCCTTCAAACACACACACACACACACACACACACACACCTGGTCCTTCACACACAGACACACACACCCGGTCCAGCCTCGGCCATGGCCAGGTACAAAATCACCCTTCACGTACATGGAAGATGATCCGAACCAATTTGGATATTCTGTTGCACGTCAGGACACGGACAGAAATAGTCTTGCAATTTCTGTGTTGTGAATTGTCCCTCCTTTACCACAGATCTGCCCCACAATGAACCTGAGTGGGCCATGCCGCTGGGGGCGAGCCCGAGGCTGTGGGCGGTCCATGCTCACAGTCTGAGGAAGCTGGTGGAGCCGGGCCAGGCCCTCTCCTGTGGCCCCTCTCCCGGAGCACCACCCAGAGGAACGCCTCCGCAGACCTTCCCACAGCTGCTGATCAACAATGTGAGCAGGGCCCCCCGTCCCGGCCGGAGGCTCCCCCTCACCTGCGGGCTGTGTGTCTCGGGCCTGGCACGTCCCCTCTCCGAACCTCAGGTATCTCCTGGGGACCCTGCGTGCCACGAGGCCAGGACCACACACGGGGTGCTGTCGGGCCTGTTGGGACAGCTCCCCAACCCTGGGGCCGGCCCACGGGGAGGGTCACCTGGGGCTGAGGCGTTTCCTCCTCACCGTGAAGGAGCTCTCTGCCCCAAGCCTCGGTGTCCTGTGACCCGGGCAAAGCCGCATTCCTGGCTGTGAGGAGGTTTCAGTTTCCATCTGGGGCTCCCATCCTGGGTGGAGCCAGAGCAGGGATCCCTGGGGCCTGGCAGAGGGAACCCAGAGCCACTCAGACATCTGAAAGGTGCTGGCTGGGCTTCATCGACTCCACACATGCACAGGAAGCCCCTTCTAGACATTTTCCATAATTCAGGGAACAGGGCAGACAAATGTCCCTGCCCCGCGGGCCTCTTTCTAGGTGGGGGTCCGCCGCTAAGCCTAGACGACAAAGCAGAGATGGGCACACGACGTGGCTTAGGACGCCCTGCCGGCCTCCCCTACATACGGATCCCTCGGCTCTCATTGTCCGAAGGATGACGGGCCCTGAGACGAAGAAGAGCGCTTGTCTCTGAGGTAGTGAGGGAACGCGGGGGACCGGTCAGGTGCGGAGCCATGGGTCTCTTGCACATCTGCCGCAGGGCTGGATCATGGTCCAGGAGCTGTGGGCAGGTCGTCTGTGCACACCTGGCCATGACACACCTGGCTGGCCCTCTCGGTGGGGAGGCCTGCGTGCCTGGTGCACCTGTCCCCCACCTACCCCTGGAGGAGCAGCCACATTCAAGCCTTTCCATGTCCGACCCTCAGGGACTTTTGGGAACGTGGGTCAAGAGAGGAAGGGACTGGCCCAGGACAACTGAGGGGTGCAGAGTCCAAGGAGCTGCTCTCCAATCCTAGGCCAGTCCCAACCCTCCCATGAGGTTTGCTTTGGGGTGAGAGCCCCTCAGATCCTCGGGAAGAGCTACCCACCCCGTCCCATGTGGGGACATGACCTTGGCATCCCCAGGCACGTAGAGGCACGTGCACCTGCACACCCACCCCACACACACACACACCCGCACACACACACCACTCTGACTGCCCAGCTGTGGGTCAGAAGGGGAGGACACCTTGGGAGCGAGGTGGGTGACAGGGGGGAAAGAAGAAACGGGTTGCAGATAGTTGGGCCATGGGGCAGGGCATCAGGACTCCTGGCAAGGTCCCAGATACATAGCATGGGGAGGGGAGACAGTTGTGTGTCTGATCTGGGAGCAGCAAGGCGACTGGGCAGGGGACAGGGAGGTTGGCCGGGCAGGACTGGGATGCCTCCGGGCCGGCTACCCGTCCCTATCTTTGCAGAACTCCGATGAGATCGGCACGAGGCTGGCGGACACCCACTCCATGTCCGGGATCCGGAGCGTGACCCCACAGGACTCCCCTGGATCAGGTGCTGGGGATTGAGGGGAGAGGCCTCCGACAAGACCCAGACCACTGTCCCTGGTGGTCATTGACTGCATTGCGCTCCAGGAGCCCGAGCCCACGGAGGCCGAGCCTTAGGCTGAGAAGCCCGGGGCTGGGTGCCCGTGGGTGTGTGCGGAAGGGTGGGGGCTGGCCCCACAGGGAGGAGCCCCCAGAGCCTGGTGTGGGGCCTGGAGTAACGACTGGGCTCAGAGCGCCCAGCGGGTGGACTGCGGTCGGGGAGACGCCCCGGGGTGGGCTCCTTCCTGCCTGCGGCTTCTCTGGGAGGCCCTGGGCTGGGTTCTGTCTCCACGGAGAGCAGGCTCGGCCTGAGCTTTTCTCCTCTCACAGCTGCTCCACCACCTGAGGAGCTAGAGCCGTTTCCAACTCCATCGGCAGCTCTGGACGGAGGGGTGGTGGCTGCGATTTCAGCAGGAGACCAGGAGCTGACAGGAGACCCAGCACCCGCCGACAGAGAGCCTGACGGGGGCCAGCAAGGGCCTGCTGGATAACCTGCCTCCGGAGAGCCTGCCCCTGTGCCAGCCCCTGTGCCTGCAAGAGCCATCGCCCCTGTGCCTGCCCGGAACTGTGGCCCTGCTCCTGCCCCGGACCCAGCTCCTGCCGTGGATCCTGACCCATCCCTACCCCTGCCAGTGCCCCCGTTCTTGCCCCTGACCCAGATACTGCCCCGGTTCCTGTACGTGCCAATGCGTCAGACCCTGTCCCTCCCCTTGCACCTGCCCCCTCCCCTCCCCCTGGTTGTGCTCCTGTTCCGGCCCCTGGCCCAACTCCTGCCCCTGACCCTGCCCCTGCCCCTGCCCCTGCTAGAGCCATTTTCCCTTCTCCTGACACACCTCCTGCCCCTGCAACTCCCCCTTCCCCAGCACCTGCCTGTGCACCTGTTCTTGCCCCTGACCCAGCTCCTGACCCTGCACCAGCCCCTTCCCTTACCTGTGCACCTCTTCTTGCCCCTGATCCGGATCCTGACCCTGACCCAGCTCCTGCCCTGGATCCTGCCCCTTCCCTTGCTCCTGCCTGTGCTCCTATACTTGCTTCTGACCCGGGTTCTGCCCCTGCCCCTGCCTGTGGTCCTGTTCCTGTCCCTGACCCAACTTCTGCCCCTTCACCTGCCCCTTCCGCTACCTTTGTTCCTGTTCTTGCCCCGGACCCAGCTCCTGCCCTGGATCCTGCGCCTTCTCCTGCCCCTGCCTATATTCCTGTTCTTGCCCTTGACTTGGCTTCTGCCCCTGCACCTGTCCCTTCCCCAGCCACTCCCTGTGCTCCTATCCTTGCCTCAGACCCAGCTCCTTCCCCTTTCCCTACCCGTTTCCCTGCCTCTGCGTGTGCACCCATTCCTGCCCCTGGCCCACCCCCTGCCCCTGCACCTGTCCCTTCCTCTGCCTGTGTCCCTATTACGGCCCCTGCCAGGGCTGATACCCCTTCCCCGCCTGCGTCCCTGTTCCTTCCCCGGCCGCTGCCAGAGCCGATGCCCCTTCCCCTGCCAGTGTCCCTGTTCCTGCCCCTGCCCTGTCAGAGCCGATGCCCC
>NW_023270998.1:9987-17426 GCF_011800145.1 Mirounga leonina
TGCCAGTGTCCCTGTTCCTGCCCCTGCCCTGTCAGAGCCGATGCCCCTTCCCCTGCCTGCGTCCCTGTTCCTGCCCCTGCGAGATCCAATGCCCCTTCCCGTGCCGGTGTCCCTGTTCCTGCCCCTGAACCTGCCAGAGCCGATGCCCCTTCCCCTGCTTTCCAGGGTCGCTGCACCTTCCCCTGGCCCTGCCTGTGCTCCTCTACTTGCCACTGACCCAGCTCTTACCGTGGATCCTGCCCCTGGCCCTGCTCTTGGGTCTGGCCCTGCTCTTGCATCTGGCCCTGCCCCTCCTCCTGCTCCTGCAGGGCTCCCAGAACCACATCCAGAGCCCACATGCTCACGGGGAGAGCTCCTTGTACCATTTCCCGTAGCTCCATCACCCGACCCCGATGCCCCGCCAGATTGTTTCATCCCCTCACCCTATGTTCTTTCTCTCTGGTTCGTAGTAACTGTTCTATTCTCTTTCCATGTCCTATATGCTGTTTATTATTTATTTTAAATTAATTCATTGTTTTCAGTTGAACAAGTCCTGAGCATCAAGTACATTCCCAACGCTGGGCCACCACACCACAGAACATGGCTGAGGAATATCTGCTTCCCCAAAGGAGTCCCCGAACCAGAAGGCCTCCCTGGAAACCCCTAAGCTGCTTCCTCTATCTTTTCCTTTACCTGTTCTGAAGGTTTCCTGTACGTTGGGTCACAGAGTATGGGCCTTTGTGTCTGCCCCCCTATATTCAAAGGGGACCCCTTCTTTTCTGGGTTGACTTGACATAGAATTTCCCTTATTGGATGTTGAAATCTCCGATGGATGACAGATGAGATGTAACCATAGAGCCCCCTTTGGTAAATATGGACACTCTCTCAGGGCAGAGACCCCCGTTCCTGATGGGACACATCAGCATGACCCCAGACAGGAAAGGCCTGGCTCCTACTGTGACCCACAGAGAAACCAGGGAAATGCAGAAAGGTGGAAGACACACCCCAAAGGGCCAAAGCATTGCTCACAACCCAAGGCCACAGAAAGGTTCCTCATGCCTCTGGTCCAAACCATGCTCCAAGTCCCTGGGTTCCACAGGGACAGAGACGAAATGCATGCAAGTCCAAGGGGAGAGGGACAGGCATGGGGGCAGTCAGAGATGCAGGAGCTCCCGAGGAAGGACTCTGGCAAAGGAAACCCTATGGAGGCAGCACTGGTCACCTTCAGACTGGAAGGTGTCTGGTCTGGGCACCAGCAGCCCTGGCGAGAACGTGAGCAAACGGAGGTCCCCGGGAGAGAAGGGTGACGGGCACCCCTGTCTGGGAGAACAGTGAGCAGCACCCATTCCAGGCCACAGGTGCACCCATCCCCTAGCGTGGGAAGCTCACTCAAACCGTGTCGAAGGGAACACCGTGTCCATCAACCTCTCTTTGCAACAGCATCCATAAAGTGGAGTTTCTGGGTCAACACGTGTACAGTGTTGAAGGTACAACCCTCCATTTCCAACATCCCAGGTCTGCTTGTCCACCTTGAGCCTTGTTTGGGAAGCATGGGTGGGGATCCCTGGGGCTGTGACCTGTGGGAGGTGAGGGGAGGGGAACTCTGAGTGGAATGACCAAGGTACCCGTGGTGACCTGTCCAGCAGGGACCCTACCGCCCCCAGCCCCTCTCCTGACTTCGTGCATGATGGCGAGGGCGTGACGGTGAAGGTGCTGGCCCTTGGCTGGCGAGTTCCCTAGCTGGTGCTGGAGCTGCTCAAGCTCCAAACCGGGCTCTGATCCCAGAGCTGGCGCGAGAGCCGAAGCTTCAGCTGCCCCAGGCTCGGGAGCTGCGGCACGCATCGGTGGAGGACCTGGCTCGAGCTCTGGGGCAGGTGCTGGAGCTGAATCCCCCTCCAGAGATGATCCAGACCCGGTTCCGCACTTGGATAGGGCTCTTGAACCCACGAACGCCTTTCCTCCCCTGCCCACTTCATGGATGACAAAACTCGGGACGGTGACGGGACCGGCTACATGGGGGTAATGGCTATGGGGGGATTCTGACCAAGGATCCTGCATCCCCTTCACCACGCACCCTACGCGGGTCGTTCCTGAGCTGCCAGATGGGGACAAGGGCCTGACCCGCTGCTCCCGGCAGCTGCCCCAAGCTGAGCAGAGACCCTTGCCGGGGACCTGAAGTCCTCGTTTGACCTCTGGTCCGGCCAGCCCCACGCGAGCAGGGACAGTGCTTCCTCACCGCTGGGTCCCCAACCCCTAGAGCAGTGCCTGGGAGGTGGTAGCACTTAAAGTTTTGTGAGTCAGAGCAGCACCGTGATGCAGCGGATGTTGTTATAGATGAGAGGTCTGGGCCACAGACTCTTGTGTTCATGCTTTCTTCCACGCGGGCATCACGCACACCTGTGTTTGTTCGCTGGAATGCAGAGGGGACCCCCACACATCCTCCCTGCCCTCGGACCTCCCAGGCTGACCGGTGGGTCAGCATCTCACCCACGGTCAGCAAGTGGGCGATACAGAGCTCGAGCACCTCGAGCACGAGACCTTGCACGAGCCGTGGGGCAGCTAAGATCTCGAACCATCTGACGCACCACAACGTGCCCCAGCGCTGACTCGAGCTAGGCGTGGAAGCAGCTCCAGAGCCTGAGCCAGGGCCCCGCACACTAGAGTCCCTCCAGCTCCGACCTGCGGTCCCTCTCCGGAGGCAAAAGCGGCTCCGGGGTGAATTCCAGAGCAGAGCCACCTCCACACCAGTTCTCCCACCCGATCCGGCACCACTGGGAGAGTGCGAGGCAGCCCGAGAACGAGAGCCAGGTCTCGAGACAGCTCAGCGCTGCTGGGGGAGGCCGGTGTCCTCTGACAAGGCACAGGGACGGGCTGTGGGGATCTGCACAGGGTGATCCCCCTGGCAGGGTGGTGATCTTCTCTCCTCCTGCTGCTTCAGCACCATCTCGAGACAGAGAACTGGCCTCTGCCGCGGGGCCTGTCACCCCTGCAGAGTCGACGCGGCTGCAGAAGCAGCTACAGACCCAAAGCCCGCTGCAGAGCTCGAGGCATTTCCATGTCCTGCTGCGGGGGCGTTCGCCAGGAGCTCGGGAGCTGGAGCCTCGTGCGCCCCAGTGCGAGGATTCCCCTGGACCTACGGCTCCATCGCCGACTGCAGAGCTAGAACCAAGGCAAGACTCCGAGCTGGACAGGCTCCACAGTCAGCTCCGGCGGCACCTCCGACCTGGAGTCAGCGCTGGCTCCCCCTGCAGAGCTAGGGTCAGTGGGAGCAAGACCCCATCCAGCACCAGCTACAGCCAGCTCCGGCCCCACCTCCCGGAGCAGCTGATGAGCTCCAACCAGGGCCAGTTCCAGCACCAGAGTCGGCCTGTCCTCACCAGCCACCGCATTCCTTTTCTTCTCTTTTGGCTTTGGTTTCTTTTCATGTCTCCAGGTATATTTGTAGCTTAAGATAAAATAAACTTTATCTTTTTAAACATATCAAAGTGTGCAAACCACTGTTATCAACTCCATTTCCCCTGCTGGCACCATCACCCTATCTAGTCCCAGAACATTTAATGCCCTGGACAGAAACCCCGCACCCTCTGAGCAGGCAGTCACTGGCCATTCACCATCCACCTGCTCCCAGGCAACCACTGATCTGGCATCTGCCATTTACCTGGGACGAATTTTTCATACACGTGGGATCATACTGTATGTGGTATTTGGGGTCTAGTTTCTTCCACTGAGTAAGATGTTTTCGAAGTTCACCCACGTGATAGCGTGTATCACTACTTCATTCGTGGCGTGGCTGAATGAATCCCATTGTATGAACAGACCACGTTGTGTTTGTCCATTCAAGTGTGGGTGCACCTGTGGGTTGTTTTCATCTTTCGGTTATTGTCCAGAGTGTTGCTATGAAGACTTACGTGCAGGCTGTTGTTAGAGGGCCTGTATTCCATTCTTCTGTTTAGAGAATGAGTGGAGTTCGGCCAAATGAGAACAGAATGCTCAACGTGTGGACGACGTGCCACACCCTTTGCCACAGTGGCTCCACCATATTACATCTCCCCCAGCAATGGAGGAGGGTTCTGTTTCCCCAGATCCTCTCCGACACTTGTTATTTCTGCTTATTATCTAGAGCCCGTCTTCCTGGGTGGGGGAAGGCATGTGACTGGGGTGTTGGCTTGCATTTCCTATGACCTCATGAAGAAAATCGCCCCATGTGCTCACTGGGTCGTCTGACTATCTCCTTTGGAGAAATGTCTATTATTTTCAGTGGGGTTTTTAGGTTCTTATGTTGGAGGCGTTTTGTACACATTCCAGATGCAAGACTCGTATGAGATTTGCAAATATTTCCTACCATTCTTTGGGTTTCTTTACATCCTCTTGAGATTACCCTTTCATTCACAAAAGTTTTTAGCAACTTTGAAGTCCAGTGTCTCTGTTTTCTCTGTTGTTGCTTGGGCTTCGGGTGCCATACAAGAGACACCATATTGCCAAATCCAAGGGAAGGAACATCTGCCCCTAGGTGCTCTTAGTTTCCTTCTGAGTGTTAAGAATTTTCGCTCTTAAAGTTCATTCTTGGATCCATGTGGAGTTCATTTTTTATAGGGTGGAAGGGAATGCTCTGACTTCACTCCTTCCTATGTGGATATCCGGTTTCTCAACACCGTTTGTTGGAGACACTGTTTTTGCCTCATTGAATGATCTTGGTCTCCGTGTTCGAAAACAACTGACTGTACATGTATGTATTCCTTGATTCTCAGCACTATCCCATTGATCCATATGTGTCGGTCTTCTCTGCTCATACCTTTCGGGAAATATTATAATCTCGTACAGAGTTTTTCAAATTCTTAGGTTTATTTGCATAGAAGATCATGTCCTATATAAATAAACTTTTTCTTCTTCCTTCCATTTGTGAGCTTTTAGTAACTAATCTTGTATAATTTCTCTGACCAAACTTCCATGACAATATGGAAATGAAGTGGTGGACATGGGCATCCTTGACTTTTTGGGGATTTTAAGGAGAAAACTCTCAGTCTTTCACCACAGAGAATGATATACATATGAGTTATTTTTCATAAATATCCTTTATCATAATTTTTAAAGAATTATTTATTTATTTATTTATTTATTTATTTATTTATTTGAGAGCATGCAAACCCAGGAGTGGGGAGGGGCAGAGGGAGAGAATCTCCAAGCAGACTCCCGACTGAGTGCAGAACCCTCCCTGGAGCTCAATCTGAAGACTCTTGAGATCATGACCTGAGCCCAAACCAAGAGTCGGACACTCACCCCACTGAGGCCACCCAGGCACCTCTCCTTTATCACAATTTAACCTTCTATTTCTATTTTATTGAGAACACTTGTTATGGAAAGGTTTGCATTTTGTCAAAGCTTATCCTACAACAATTGACATGATCATGTTTCTTCTGGATGTGGTCTAGGACACTGATTAGCTACGTTGAACAGCCTTTGCATTCCCGGTGTAAATCACACTTGGTCATGATGTAGAGTCCTGTCAATGTGCTGCTAAATTCTATCTGCTAGAGTTCTGTTGAGGATTTTTGCCTCGCTCTTCATCATGGATTTTGGCCTGCAACTGTCTTTTCTTGTAAGGTCTTTGTCCGTCTTTGGAATCGGACAATGCTGGCATTCTAGGGTGACGTGGGAAGTGTTCCCTCCTCTTGTACTTTTTTCAGACTTTCAGAAGGATTGGTATTCTGTCTTCTTTAAACGTGTGGGACAAATCACCAGGGAAAGCATCAGGTTCTGGACTTTTCATTCTTGGGAAGTTCTCATGACTGCTTCAGTCTATTGACTTATTATAGGTCTGCTCAAGGTTTCCATTTCTTCTGGAGTCACTTTGGAAGTTTGTGTGCTTCTCAGAATGATCTGCTTCATCTCAGGGAGCCAATTGGTTGGTAGAAAGTGGTTCCATTTTTGTCTCTTTGTCCATTTTGGTAAATCTGCAAAAGAAAGAACTGTTGGTTTCACTGATTTTTCTAACGTGCTCTTCTCTTCCATGTATCTCTGCCCTAATCTTCCTAGTTTCCTTTGATCTACTAACTTTGATCTTCTCCTTCGACTGAACCAGAGGAACATTCTAACCGTTCCAGATGGCAGCCAGCCAGAGGGCCTTTGTCTAAGTCTGGGTTGTTGGGTAGAGAAGCGATACAGACTGGAGTGGATCAGGCTACCTGGGCAATTTCTACCTCACCTGGCATTCCAGGTCACCCCCAGACCGTCATTTCAGGCTGAAGCTCTCCTCCTGCCAGGCATGATGCCCAACAACAGAATGACCTGACTTCCCATGAACCACTCACGACCTTAGGGGCCTTCTGTGCTCTAGGAACAAGCAGACTAGCTGAGTTTTGCGAAGGAGCTCTGCCCATGAGCAGAAAACCTGCATAGCTCAGGGCACTGTCCTCTATGTGCTTCGTTCACACCTTCCCATGTGTGGGTCACAGCCACCTGTGCCCATGGACACCCTAGAGCACCCATTCACCCAGGGTGTCGGATCAATGCAAAGTCAGTCCTTCAATTCTGCCACCACACCCCCAAGACAACACCCAAGACCAAAAGGAGCGCTCACTCCAAGTCCTAGGACCAGCTCAGATGCAGCACCTACCTGCGCAGCAGGGACTTCGCCTACCCGCTCTGCATGCTCCTCCAGCCCGATGGAGATGTGCACGACATTAGTGTGGGTTTTGTCCCAGGATCCCTAATGGCCAGGAAAAGGAGGTGACTGTCCCACTCTTTCTCCCTGACAGACATCCCTTCCTGGAGCCTAGGTCCCCACTCCACAGCCACAAGGGGCCAAGAAGACTCAGTCTCTAGCAGCTTCTGGGCTAGAGGCTGACCGCGGGTGCCTTACACAGTCTGGGGTTTCTGCTGGCCTTGCCGTTCCTCAAGTTCCGGAGTTGACCTCCCAGTCATCGCTGGAGACCTCAGGCATCATCTAAGCCTCTGTCAGCACCTCGGCCTCCTCAGCCTCGATCACATCTGTGGCAGCCTCGGACTCACACGAGCGCCGTGTCTCGGGGTCTGCAACCTCGGCTCCTGGCTGCCGCTCCCCATGCAGCCGTGGGTGCTGCTGCCTCAACCCCATCAGCCTGGACATGAAGATCGGCACCATGTCCAAGAGCATCCTGCTGAACTGGGCACGTGGGGCGTCCCTTTGGTCTCCTGACTCAGACGTCTCTGAGTACTGACCTCACTGGAACAGCTAGCTACTCCGACAAGAAGCCACCTCTGGACCTTCCAGGCAGCATGCCCAGGCCTGGAAGGAAGCAGACGACCACCCCGGTCCCCACTCTACACAGGAGGAAACTGCGGCAGCCTCCTAACCTCCGGCTGGTGCTTGCTTGGTGATCCATGCTTGGGTGGGGACAATAACATGCCCACCAAGCTCCTTCTAAATCTACGATGCTGTGGCTTTGGTAAGACTGCCCGGATGGTGTCCCATGAACCCCCCA
>NW_023270999.1:0-4698 GCF_011800145.1 Mirounga leonina
CCTGATAGTTTCATAAGTCAATTAAATGATTATTGATAAACTAAATAGGAAAGTAAAAGTAACAAGGGGCACCTGAGTGGCAGCAGGTTGAGCTTCTGACCCTTGATTTCAGCTCAGGTCATGATCTCAGGGTCATGGGATCAGCCCCCTATCAGGCTCCATGCTCAGCTTGGAATCTGCTTGTCCCTCTTCCTCTGCTCTTCCCCCGCTCATGCTCTCTGACTCTCTCTCAAATAAATAAATAAATAAATAAATAAATAAATAAATAAATAAATAAATAAATAATCTTTAAAAAAGTAAATGTAACAAAGCATAGTTAATTTACTGTTCTTACACATCATTATTATGACAGCTATATGTTAATGAGGTAATATAATTGACACAGAGTGTTATCTTAGTGTCAGATATACAGCATAGTGATTCAACACTTCCATACATCACCTAATGCTCATCTCAAGTGCACTCCTTAATCCCTGTCACCTGTTTTATCCATCGCCCCTCCAACCTCACTCTAGGAACCATCAGTTTGTTGCTCTAGAGTTAAGAGTCTGTTTCTTGTTTTTTTTTTTCTCTATTTTTTCCCTTTGCTTATTCGTTTTGTTTATTAAATTCCACGTATGAATGAAATCATGTGGTATTTGTCTTTGACTTACTTCATTTAGCAAAATCTTCTCTGGCTCCATCCATGTTGTTGCAAATGACAAAATTGTATTTTTTATTTATGGCTGAATAATTCTTTTTTATGGCTGATTATCTATCATCTATCTATTATCTGTCTATCTATATCTATCTATCATCTATCATCTATTTATTATCTATCTGTGGCTGATCTCTCCACAATATCAATTAGGTGTTATAATCCCTACTATCATTTTGTTATTATTAAATTAGTTCCTTAAGTATGTTACTAATTACTTTATATATCTGTTGCTCCCATGTTGAGTGCATAAATATTTACAATTGTTAGGTCTTCTTGTTGATTGTCCCCTTTATTATGATATAGTACGCTTCTTTATCTCTGGTTACATTCTTTGATATAAATTCTAATTGTCCAATATCTGTGTTACTACTCTGGCTTTCTTCTGATATCCAGGTGCTTGGTAAGTATTTCTCTATCCTTTCATTCTCTATCTGCAGGTGTCTTTGGATCTAACATCAGTCTTTTGTAGTCAGCATATACATGGGTCTTGTTTTATTATCCATTCTGACAACCTATGTCTTTTGATTGGAGCCTTTATTCCATTTACATTCAAAGTAATTATTGATATGTATTTATAGCCATTTCATTACTTCTTTTGTAATTTTTTTTTTCTGGAGGTTTTCTCTGATCTATTATTGTCTTTGACACTTTTGGTCTCTCCTGTCCACTCAGAGTCCCCTTTACTATTTCTTGAAGGGCTGGTTTAGTTGTCAGGTACTTCTTTAGTTTTTGTTTGTCTTGGAAACTCTTTATTTGTCTTTCTAGTCTGAATGACTGCCCTCCTGTGTACAGTATTCTTCGCTGCAGATTTTTCCCATTCAGTACTTTGAATATATCATACCACTTCCTTTTGGCTTGCCTTGTTTCTGTTGAAAAATCTGCAGCTAGGGTTATGGGTCTTCCTTTGTAAGTCAATGACCTCTTTTGTCTTGCTGCTTTTAAGATTTTTTTAATTGCTAGGTTTTGCAAATTTATTCACAATATGTCTTGATTAGAATATGTTTTGTTGATTTTGGTGGGAGTTCTCTCTGCCTCCTGAATCTAGATGTCTGTATCCTTTCCCACTTTAAGGAAGTTTTCAGCTATTATTTCTTCAGATGAATTTTCTGCCCCCCTTTCTCTCTCCTCTTCTTCTGGGACTCCTATAATAGAAATTTTATTACATTTGTCATGCACACAAGGGAGGGAAGGGCAGAAGGAGGACAAGCAGACTCCCCGCTGAATGGGGAGCCCAGCACAGGGTTCAATCCCAGGACCCCGAGATTATGCCTGAACCAAAGGTAGATGCTTAACCAACTGAGCCACCCGGGTGCCTCTCTTTTGACCATTTTTAAATCAGATTGTTTTGTTAATAATTTGTATGAGTTCTTTGTACACATTGAATATTAACCCCTCATCAGATATATTTTTGAGACTATCTCCTTCCATTCCTTAGGTTGCTTTCCATTTTGTTAATGCTTTCTTTTGCTGTGCAGGAAAGCTTCTTAGTTTGATGCAGCCCCATATGTTTATATTTTATTTTGTTTCCCTTGCGTTTGAAATCATATCCAAAATAGCATCTCTAGGACCAATGTCAAGGAGAATTCTACCTATGTTTTCTTCTATAAGTTTTAAATAAAACAAAACAAAAAAGGTCTTACATTTAGGTCTTTAATACATTTTAGTTTGATTTTTGTATGTGATATAAACGAGCAATCTCGTTTTAGTACTTTGCATATAGTTGACCAGTTTTCCCACCATGATTTACTGAAGAGACAGTCCTTTCCTTAATGTATATTCTTGCCCTCTTTGTGTAAATTAATCAAACATATATGTGTGAGTTTATTTCTGGGTTGTCTATTCTGTCCCATTGATCTATGTGTCTGTTTTCATGTCAATACCATACTGATTTGAACGGTATAGTTTGTATTAGACATTGAAATGAGGGAGCATATGTCTCACTTTTTTCTTTTTCTCAAGATTGTTTTGCCTATTTGAGGTCTTTTGTGTGTCCATGCAAATTTTAGAATTATTTGTTTTACTTTTCTGTGAAAAATGTGATTGGCATATTGGTAGGGATTTTACTGAATCTTGTTGTTGCCTCACCAGAGGTACTAACCTGTAGATTTCTTTGAGTAGTATGGGCATTTTAACAATATCAATTCTACCAATCTATGAACATGAAATTTCTTTCCATTCATTTGTCATTTATCTACTTACCTCAATATCTTATAGTTTCCAATGTACAAGTCTTATACCTCCTTGCTTAAATTTATTCCTTGAAAAATTATTTCTTGATATTTTATTCATTTTGATATGATTACAAATGGGATTTTCTTGATTTCTCTTTCTAAAAGCTCATTATTATTGTATAAAAACAGAATAAAGGTCGCCTGGGTGGCTCAGTGGATTAAGGGTTTGCCTTCAGCTCAGGTCATGATCCTGGAGTCTTGGGATTGAGTCCCACATCAGGTTCCCTGCTCAGCAGGGAGTCTACTTCTCTGCCCCTCCCCTGGCTTGGGCTCTATCTCTTGCTCATTCAATTGCTCTCAAATAAATAAATCTTTGAAAAAAGCAGAATAGATTTTTATATATTAATTTTATACCTTGTAACATTACTGAACTTATTTATTAGTTCTAACAGTGTCTGGTAGCCATTCACAGTTTCTATATATATACTATCATATCATCTGCAAATGATAGCACTGCTTCCTCCTTGCTGATTTGCCAATGCCTTTTATATTACCTTTTTTTAAAAAAAAATCTAATTGCTTCAGCTAGGGCTTCTAATGCTATGTTGACTAACAGTGGGGATTGCGGGTATTCTTGTCTTGTTCCTAATATGAGAGTAAAAACTCTCAGCTCTTCACCATTATATTTTAGCAGTTGGTTTGTCATAAATGGCCTCTATTATGTTGATGTACTTCTCCTCTATACACACTTTGTTGAGAATTATAATAAATAGATGTCAAATTTTTTTCAGATTTTTTTTCTAAGTTAATTGAGATAATCAATGGTTTTTATCTTTAATTTTGTAACTGTGATCTATCACACTGACTGATTTATATATGTTGACTCATCCTTGCCTCCCTGGAATAAATACCACTTGAACATGGTATATGACTCTTTTAATGTACTCTTGAATTCAGTTTGCTAGTATTTTGTTGAGGATATTTGTATCTATGTTCATCTGTGATATATAATATAAAATATATAAATAATATATATAATATATATAAAATATTATATCATACATCATATATATCATATATGATATAATATAAAATAATAGTTCACATGTATTTTTTTCTTTTCTTTTTTTTTTTTTTTCTCCTATGGTGTCCTTGCCTGGTTTTGGTATCTGGGTAATGCTAGCCTTGTAAAATGAGCTTGGAAACATTCCAACTGCTCTGAGTTTTTGGAAGATTTTGAGAAGTATAACTATTAGATATTCTTGAATGTTCATAGAATTCACTAGTAAAGCCATCTGTTGAACTTTTGTTTGTGGGGAGGTTTTTGATTACTAATTCAATCTCCTTATTAGTAAAATGCAAATTCAGATTTTCTATTTCTTCATGATTCATTCAGGGAAGATTGTAAATTTCTAGGGATTTATCCATCTTTCTAGGTTGTCTAATTTATTGGTATATAAATCTTCTTGGTAGTCTCATGGTACTTTGTATTTCTGTGGCATCATTTATGCTTTCTTTTGCATTCCTGATGTTAATTATTGGAATGCTTTTATTCTTCTTGAGTCTAGGTAAAAGTTTGTTAATTTTGTTTACCTTATAAAAGAGGCAGCTCTTAGCTTCATTGATTTTTTTGTATTTTCTCTTATTAAAAAAATATTTTATTTTTAAGTTATCTCTACACCCAACATCGGGCTCCAACATGGGGTCACCCAACATGGGGTTCAAACATGCGGCACAAACCTGGGATCAAAAGTTACACATTCTGCTGACTTAGCCAGCTAGGTGACCTTTATTTTCTTTTTATTATCTATTGTATTTATTTCCAAT